>NW_009730222.1:4971-71804 GCF_000703405.1 Apaloderma vittatum
TCGGTCTAATGCACTAGACTTGTACACAAACATCCCTTACAATTACAAACGTGAAATAAAGCAAGGGAGGTGCCACAGCCAAAGAAAACACACTTGTGTTTTCCGAGTTCCTCTCCAAAACTCCAGAGAATCATTGTTTTGACTCCAAGCTTCATAATATTCTGTATGTTTTTGAGACCATCATATGTTCTTTCTTCAGTGTGAGTGAAAGCTTGAACTCTGCTCACTAAGGCAAAAACATCTTAACAGTGAGGCAGGACCTCGAGGTATCTCCTGTGACTCTGTGGCAGACACATCACAAACATGAGCCCTAGGGCTTGTTTATTTTCCTCTCCTTAATTTTTTTGAGTAGGTAATTTTAATGAAATTCAGAGTAACTGGGCCTCTTCAAAAGGCTAAATGGGGAGATTCCTGGAAATGTTTTCCTTGTGTACTTACACAGGATCATCTAAAAGTATAAATATAGTCCCTGGATAGTTAGCTCACATTATGAATTTAATACAGCAGTTCAAATTCACAGTTGAAATAAATGCTTTGCAAATATAGGCCCATAAAAGTCAATGACACTAAGTCAGCTTGCACCAGTTAAGGGTACGACAGTGTGTACAGAGGATTTTGTTTGCTGGCACAATCATCCTGGCTTTCACAGCTTCGTGGGGTGACGGAGCTTTTTATATGGTAGCAGGCCTTCCCATAAGGACATCTTGTCAGAAACAGAGGAAATGCATGAGAGAAGCCAGGAACCTCAAAAGTCCAATTCTTACTGTTGAAAGCACCCGCATTATAACAATGTATTGGTGGATGCCTACATTTTCTAGGTATGTAGATGGCTGACTAGGGCTGCCTCAGCTGTTAAAGATGCACAGCCTTGCTACGTTGTGCATTCCTACTTTGCCACAATTCATAGCCCCTTAATGAATTGCATATCTCATTCCAGCACACACACTTCAAAAGATGTTCTCTCCAATGTGTTGCGAAGCAATAGAAAGTCAGGCTGGGAAGAAATCAGTCATAACTACCCAAGGGTAGGCTATGAAAAGAGGAAATTTGGGTCACTTGTACAATTGTGGCTTTAACTCCCCCAAATCAAGAAAACCATCTAGGAATTATGTCATGGTTTCTATTTTTTTGTTTGTCGTTTTCCCACAGATGACTTGCCTTTCATTTTAGTGATTCATTGGTGAGGATCTAACAGCATCTGAGGCACAGGCCTGAAAGCAGACATGACATTTTTCCTTTGCTGGGCAGGTGGAAACACAAGTCTGCTGCCCTGTTGTGCAAAATATCCTTCCAATTTGCAAAGTACTTCTCTTGAAGCAGAAACCATTTACAGGCAAGTATGATCAACCTTTTCCAACTCTGAACAGCTTAAAGTTTTCTTCATTATTATTTTGTTTTCTCTGCTGAACTCCCCCGTTGAATCTACATCTTTTTAGAACATATGCCCTAATGGCAAGGATCTGACACAGTTTACCTACTGAGGCTGTTTTTTCACCTAGTCTGGGTGTTGTGACCTACACTTACCGCAGAGATTCCAGGTGAGTTTTCAGATTAGAAAAATCACAAAAGTTACAGACACATTTCCCCTTGTATAATATAAAAATATTGAAATAATACAACTGAAAAATACAAGTTCACTGTTCACTAACAGCTATGCCATTAACGAAACATGCCTTTATTTTATTCATTAAAAGGCTTTCCTGAGACTTGGAAAAGTACAAAAGAATGGTTTAAGAAGTTAAAGCTACTTGGTTTTGTTATTTATTATAAAAGAAAAATGTCTAGAAACTATTTATATGTTGTTGCAAATCTATTGGCTCAAGCTGTGCTGGCAAAGGTGGTGGCACAGATTTGGTGTAAACCATCGCAGTAAGAACCTGTTCCATCAGAATAACTTGTATTATAACAATCATAGCCTTATCTGATGTGAGGAAGGGATAGAAAACAAATGAGAGGAAATAAGTTATGAGTGGAAAATACCAGAAAAGGAGTTCTCATGTGATTGTATTGTGAGAAAGAACAGATCCTCTTGCAGAAGGATATTCCTCTTAATTTATGCACTTTTTAAGTTTACCAGCGAGAAAGTTACATAATGCTACAAGGCATATGCACTAGTTTCAGCATTTTTTAACATGCCATTTAAAATACAGATTGGTACATACCTAACTCAGTTTTCACTTGTTGCTACATTTCCCTTAATATACTTGGATAACGAAACAGTTGGTGGTAATTATCTTAATGATTTCAGCATGAAGATTAGTAACACTTCTAATTTTTATCCTTAGTAGTATAAATCAGTTTACAAGGGCTCAAAGTACTTGCTAAGCTGCCAACTCAGTGTACACATTTTCAGTATTCAAATTAATATCTGATTTTAGAACAGGAATAGTTTGGTGTAAAAAGTGAAGCCCCTCTTCTTTTTTAATAGGAAGCATTAGTAATTGAAATACAATTTGGGAACAGACTGTAGATTTAATGCCCTTGTTCTAGAAGAGGAGAAGGAATGAGGGAGAAAAATTGCCACCCTTCAAAATAAAATTCAGATACAAATGATCTGGAGAAAAAAAATCAGTTTCCTTTGTTTTTAAAGAATGTTCATACTTTGCAATTATCGTAATTACTGTAGCATTACATTATGTGCATTTTATATGCTATAACACAGTAATACTATGTATGTAATACGCAATTATTCATCTGAGTCAGTGAAGACCCTTAATTTAACACAGTTCAATGACACTTAACTTCAAAAGAATGTTGCAGCCTCTTTTTACTCTGAAAAACAGTTAAACACATTCTGCTGCAGTGCAAGGTTAAGTAACCCTGTGACCTGAACACTCAAATGCATTCTGCAGTGACACCAAGAGTCACTTCTCTAGTTCTAATCTGTTTATAAACAACTCCATTAAGGAATTACTCCTGCATGTATGAGCATTGAAATACAATATGTACACAGTTACACAGATGATTATTGCAAAGCAGTCAAACACTATTTCAAAAAGATGGGTAGATACTTACTTTACCATTAGTTTACTTTTCTGTTTAACTTGTCTACTTTCCAATTGCTTAGACAATTATTAGCGTAATTATCTTACCTATAAAGTCCTTTAAAGATGAGAAGATAGTTGCAATCTATGATTTTCCAGTATGCATCCAGAGTCAGGGCACAGGCTGTCTAATAAGAAGTTTCTAATTGGAGAGAAAAGTTTAAGTTGTCATCCACAAATGTAAAACTAATAGCAGCTTAGCTGTCTTACCAGTTTACTGAGCTTGTCCCTGTGTTCAAGTGACACGTGTGATTTGTCAAGTAACAAAGGAACAGCCCAAAAGACATTCTTTTAGTACAAGGAAAAGAACTTTTTACAATATCTCGGAGATTAGACTATTAATGCATAAATACAATTCATCGATTTTGTCTTCAACCCTGACAACCTTCATTGACCACTGAAGTTCTAAGAGCAACCCCACGAATTTGTCTACAAAATACTTGGCAGCAACTTCATCCTTTTTCTATTTCATTTTCTACTGAAGCTTTACTATTTTTCATTTGTCTATATAATGTATTTTTCATTCACTATTCATGACACAGAAACAAAATGAGGGAAACATTTCTTTCTATATTCTCAGTTTCTGTGTGCAGTTTTTGACAACCATCTGCTTGGATTAGACTTCACCTCCTTCTCACATTCATTCCTGTCATAATAAAATACTGACAGAAACTATTTCTTCCAGGAAAATACAAAGTTAATAGATAAGTGAAAGCTCTACTTGGTTTTTGACTAAAGTCCTGATGTACTTTCACAACCTGTGTTATATTTATCTATATGATCATTTGAAGTTGTAAAAAATTAAAAGGTAAAGCTCCAACACAAACACTGAATTTCACAATGGGATTCAAACTATATCTAATACTCACACATTACTGTAGGGAACTTGCAAGTAGCCTATCAGATGAAAATCTCTAGATGCAATAAATGCAGCATAAGACGAAACTCTATAGTGGCAATTAAAGGGGACAAATGACAGCATTGCCCACACGCAGGTTTACGTAAACAACAAAGAAATCTGTAATGCAGGCATGCCTTATGTAACTTCAGTATATCCAAAGCAGTGTTCTTTTTGCCCTGTTAGGGCTGCAGGCAGATGAACAGGCCACTGACTACCCCTGAGGTTCAATGAACAGCACAGACATGGACAAATGCAGGATGTAAGCAGAGAAATGGCAGCACATAAGAGAGGAGACTCCAAGAAGCTGCGCACCGGTCGGGACAGCATGCTCAGGGGTGCAGGCTTTCACGGGTGGGTAAGGGCAGAAACAGTCAAACTTCATAGGTGCAGAGCACTGGGGGTTTAAGGGGAGTCCACTCTTGCAAAGCCAACAGCAGGGCCACTTATGTCCAATATTGCTGAGGTTCCCTAGGTAACTCTCAGAAACGCCAAATTTGGGTATGGGTGTAGCAAGCTGGGACTAGCAGGGAACAGAAATCCTGTGCTGTGTAAATCCCACAGCAGGTACAGTGCATGGTTCTCTGTCACAGCCAAAGCCAGATGAGACCCCAAGCCTGTGGTCCCCCCCAGACAACAGCAGCAGGGACACATTCCCCAGCTCTGGGGTCCCCTGACAGCACCTGTCCCAGACTGGGGCCAACACCCTTCTTCCTCAGCATTCAAGGAAGAATACCCATAAGAAGAAACACATAGCTGGAGAGATTTGGTTTTGTGAAAGTCTTGCCCCGCACAATCAATTAAAAACTCCGAGCGATCTGGTTTCTCTGTTTCACTGGGTGGCTTTGGCAGCTTGCATGCCGAGACATAACTTCTGATGTTCTAATGGTTTTGGCTGCAAAGATCCTCAACATTTTTGTAGTAGGCTGAGCAACTGATATTTTCTACTCACCTACCTTCCCATAGTGATAATATGACTCTGGCAACTTGCACATCATTGAAGACTGGCCGTGACCCGATGTCCCTCTCTGAGTGATGTGTTTCCAGGACATCCGTTCATGCCTTGCAAGCATGCCCTGCGGTTGTTGTCCAAAGTCTTGGAATCTTATATTTGACCATTTCAAAAAACAAGCATTTCGTCCAAAAGGAAGATCTTAAAAAGTGAAGTAGACTAGTCTATAAGAGCTATCTTCATAAATATTTACTGTTCAATCAGCTTTAGTGTCACTTGTAAATTTGCTCAATAATAAGCTCATATATTTTCTTCCAGATTTTTTGCTGATGTATCTAATAGCACTGGAAAAAGTCGGTAAGGATTCTCATTAGAAACATCCACAGCAGATCATGATATAATATTAGATGAAGTATTTTTTGCCACCTACTACTTTAGCAGTGTGACTGAGCACCTTAGTATTTCAAGGTTGTTTCTATTAACCCTGTCTCCAACCTGTAAGAGGTGCTGAATTTGAGAAAAGACTCAGATATACTAATCTATCTAAAAATTAGGATATTTAAATGGCCAATAGAAAACCTAAGAGACTTTGCAAATTATTTTTATACTTGGAAGATGTTAATCAGAGGAACTTAGTGAAAAAAATGGATTAATTGAGCAAGAGTTAGATGAGGTTGATGTTAAAGTTAACTTTAAGGAACACAGGTTTAAGGTTTCATACTGGTTTCAGAAAATCAGACGTTGAATTAAATTGGTTGCTCTCGTTGCCCTTGTTCTTGAGAAAGGGAAGAGGGAGCAGAGAAGTAAACCAAGTATCAAGGAAGACAAACAAATTGGCTGTAGCTATTTTACAAGATTTGAGAAGAGCTAGATCAACTTTCTATTTCCCCTGTGTCCTTTGTCCTTGTTTAAGATGGTGCCACTGACTACTAAGCCTAAAGTACCGAGGTGGCCTAATTTGTAATTAATGGCTATCAGTGGCATAAAACTAACAGATACTCCAAGTTTACTGAAGATTCTAGGGTAGAAATGTAACCAAGTATGGGTACTACTAATTGAGTAATGAAAATCTGAATTTCTAGAGTTCTGTGTAGTGCTGTTGAATATGAGGGGGCGCATTAGCTCAGTGGTTTGAGCGTGGTGCTGGCAACAACGACCAACACCGAGGTTGCGGGTTTGATTCCCGCTCGGTCCCCATGTGTTGCCTGGTCTAGTCGAGAGGTGGCGTCCCTGCCCATAACAGGGAGGTTGGACTAGATGATCTCTAAGGTCCCTTCGAGCCTAGGCCATTCTATGATTCTATGATGTTTAATTGGATGCCAATTACTTTTAAAACCTTTCAGTTATGTTGCACCAGAAAGTTCACAATCCAAACACTACTATTTGATCACAGCCCCAAACATAAATATACAGAAAAACTGCTCTACCCTTGTTCTAGCAAAACAAACAACAGTATAGTGTCTATAGAAATGACAAGCAAAACTTTCCCCTGCATCATCAGCAATGCATCTTCATGAAATTGCTTAACAGTTCTTGAGGCCTCTTCCAAAGACTATCTCACAAGCTCTGAAATGGTAGTGTTCAAGAGCACAGACAAAAGTACATAATGAAATGCTTAATCACCATTCTGAGTGTAAACCCAAAGGCAACTATTATTGTGGAAATCCTCTTGCCTTTCCATTAAATTTTCTCTCTTCTGAGCAGATGGGGGAAGGGAGGAGGAATGATTATTACTGATTTAATTAAGCTACTAAGATTACTGGTCCAGTCCACCGGGAAATGACAACTTTGAAATTGCGAATTGGATATAATCATCTCACGTTGTCATTATTTTTTGTCATGTTACTATTTTGGTCATGAAAATAAATTAATTTTCTATATTTTCTGTTCTCATTACTATACTTGTCATAGGGGGAAACTATCAAAACTCTAATAATACCTGATGTACTTTGGTAATTATGGTACTATGCTCCACAACTTTGACATTTCCAACCCTGCACTTGATTTGCTAGCTATTCCACTCCTCCATCAGGTTAATAAAGGCTGTAAATATGGAATCAGCTAGGTAATTTTCTGCAAAATGCAATTGCCCCACTTTCTCTTTCCAGTTTTCAACTCTAGTTGGGAGGTGAGGGTGGGGAGAGAGAACAGAAAATTAAGCTGAACTGCACTGACATTAATGCACTTCAAGGTATCAGAATTTCTGTCATGCACTGAAACAAGTTTTATAATAAATGCTAAATAATATCTCTGGATATCAATTTTACATTCAAATCTAAAGAAGAAACTATTTTTCTGGAAGTAGTCGGGTTCTGCTCATGAAATCTAACCATAGTTTCATGGGTTACAGTCAAGAAAATATTTTTCTGTGTTTACACATAGAAAAGTGATTAGAGAGAACATCCTGGATAGCAAATTTTCCACCAAAAGCAGATCAGAAAAACAGATGCTTTCGAGTACAACGTTATATACTGCTCTTAAATTATGCTTGTTTCCTGTTCCTGGGTGAAGCCACCAAAAAGTGAGAACAGCAATTTCTAAATAAGTACCTCAGACGTCTCAGAGTACACCCCAAACTAAAGAACAGCAGCAACTTGGGTAGACTTAGAAGAAAAATCTTATGTTCACGTTCCAGAGAAAACTACATTCCTTACTTCTAGCCTGACAAAGGGTAATGGTTTTAAACTCAAAAAGGGTAGATTTAGACTACATAAAAGGAATAAATTTTTTACTATGAGAGTGGCAAAACACTGGAGCAGGTTGTCTGGAGGGGTTGTGGCATCCGTGCAGGCATTCAAGGTCAGACTCAAGGGAATTCTGATCAACCTGGTCTAGTTTAAGATGTCCCTGCTCGCTGCAGGGGAGTTAGACTAGATGACCTTTCAAAGTGGGGGGCGATCCTTTCCACCCCAAAACATTCTACAATTTTTTGTCTGCTGGTGCCGTGTCTGCTCTCTGGCCAGTTTCTTGCATGCTTCCTCTTCTTGCCCACCCACATAGGTGGAAGCCACTTGCTGTCAGTGCAAGGGTGACAATCTGTGTGTCCCACAAAGTAGTGTCTATCAAAAGGCTGATGCTCACAGTTACATGGCAGAAGGGCAGTAACCAGTGACGTGCACCTTGCACCACTTTCTCCAAAGTTCCTGGGAGACCCACGGTATATATGTCATCCTCTTTTCTGAAGACTTTTGTTCCACGGGCCACATTATTCAACTTATTCTTTGTGGACCTGTAGCAGAGAGAAGGATGAGTGGTTTAGCTGTCAGCAGCGTTCCAGTAACACGCTACTATACACCACTCATTTTCAGATGAGGTGATCATTAAGCCTTGAACACAAACCTTTGAATGAACAACTAACACAACTGAGAAAGCACCAAAATGATGCTACATGGAAGAAAAAGTGGGTATCTTCTTGGAAGAATTTCCTCTAACAATGGCAAATCCACCACTTGATAGTGTAATGCAAAGTTATACTTTTAATGGTAAAGTTTTGCAAAACTGTCTTTCTTCATCCACACATTTTTAGAATGCATTTCTCCTGCACGAAAGCATAGATATACCGATTCATGCACTTGTACTTCTGTGCTCTATTTTTATAATTCATAGGTAAAACTGAAAGTCAAAATTACATACAGCTCCTGACGGTGCCTGTACGACTGCCCTTCTCCAGGGCTCTGGATTTAGCAGGAACATGAAGCTTACACTGAAAACCTACCATGGGTATCCAGTCACATTCTTATAGCAGCTGAAAGCCTTGGCTCAAGTTTTCAAAGCAGTTAAGGGATCAAGCTTCAGCTACATCAGAGAATGCATTTTGATCTATACATCACAGAAACAGTGATATTTTTTCAGGGAACACAGAGAATGAAGATCACAAATGCCAGAACAAACCATGCAAGAGCCAGGGAGAATGAATTTTCTCTCTAAAGAGATATAGCTCTGAAGGGATCCTCTACCTCTCAGATGACACCAGATAGAGCAGGTCGGATTGCCTTTCAGAAGCATCATATGGCCCCATTTTAAGTGACAGAATACATTTTTGATCTCTAGCTCAATAATCCTCCCACAAGACTTCACCAACTGCACTCATAAACTAAAAATTAAAATCCCTAGTCCTCAAAGTTTTGGAATGAAAAAAAGGAAGAGCATCAAAGCCTTCATAAATTTCATGAGTTATTATAATGTTATGAGGGTATATGAAGTCAGGTGCTACTTCTCTACCACCATCTTCTTGATCAACCTAGATGAGAAGTTTCTTCCTAGAGCCTCCTAACAAAGTTTCAGAAAAAAATAAGTTATCTGGCAAAAGGAACTCTAGTCAGCAGAACTGGACAACACTCATTAACTGTGGTAAGACTCAGATGCTGACACGTAATTTCTAAAAATCTACTTGGCACTTAAAAGAAAACTATTATTAGAGAATTTGACATCACATTGCACACTACTTTCTTAAGTTGCCTAAGCTTTAGTGCACGTCTCGGCATAGCACTTGGATTTCAAATTACACAATAGCTTGATGCTCAAAAACTTTGTTGTTTAAGAACTAAATTTTGGCCATATTCCAAAACTAATGCAGATGTTCCATCAGTCTAGAGCTTTTCAGGATATATTCTCTAATTAGAAAACGTACAGCTTTGAGCAAAAGCCTTTAAGGAAAGAGCAAATTCTTGTGGAGAAGGTAAGGGTTTTAGAAACACCATCAGATAAAAATGAACGCCATCACTTGCAACCACCAAAACAATTTCTACAGGACTCGGAGTGGCTAAAAAGTCTGATAGTAGAACGAACAAATATGGCAAATATCTTTTAGCAGGTATATTAATAATTTAAAGCTTTAAAAGCAAAAGCAACAAGTCCATAGAGAAAAAAGCTGCCTTCACTGAAATTTAAAGCAATATTGCCACTGACCTTAATAAAGTCAGTTGGTGCCTAACACGATTCTGCTGCGTTGGGCTTATTATTTTGTCTAGACAAAAGGCAAGATGATATCTGTAAATCACTTAACAGTTTTGTATCTGTTGGGGAACAATAGTACTAAGCAAAATGATTAGAGAGAGATTACAGCCAAGACTTGGTTTCTTCTGAGGGTATGTGAACTATTCAAGAAAAATACACATCTTTCACCTTGTAAAAGAGGCTTCCTCTGACTCCGTTAAGAGAAATAATTCTCAAGAGTTATGCTTTAGCTGGCCTTAATGAATAAAGTTTAATTTTAAGCAGCTGGGAAACGCAGAATTTGCAGAGTGGATAGTGCTGCTTTTTTAAGCATTCTGAACAACCAGAAATTCATTAGCAATTTCCTTTTTCTCTGGAATCCAAAAGCTCTGAGGCAGGTATTAAATACCCCCATTTTCAAGCATTCAAAGCAAATTCACAATGTGTTCCATATTTACTAATTTACTCAAGTTTGATGGTCACTGGAAAGCAGATGTTAATGCTTTTGTGGTAATGTAAACATCTGTTGTAACTATGAATAAGTAGAGCTCTTCTAATACAAAAATCACTATGAAGGAAATGATTAAAAACACCCCACACCCTTCAAAGAACTTGATAAAATTTAACCTGTTCCAAGTAATGTATTTTTACAGAGGTGATCTGAATGTTAATTCTTTCCAGGAGATCTAAGGAAGCCTCAGGCTATATTTCCAGACACTATATACCAAGAGAAAAAAATAACAGTTACATAAATATGTGTAGATTATTAGTGGCTGCCAAACAGATTCATCTGATATTTTTATGATCCAACTGTTTTCCATTTAGCCAGCAGACACTGATATTTTTGTTCTGCAGCGAAAACCGTAACAGACCAAATAAAATATTTTATACAGTAAAGCTGTTCTGCCCTTAAGGTACCGAATTTTTCCATATTGTTTCCATTTGAAAGTTTATTCAGATTATGAACCCCCTGCTGACACTGATACCTTTACTCCCTCTCTCCCTTCCCAACTCTGAAGTCAAATAGTTGGGTCAGCACTTGTACTTTTACTTTGATGACGTGAAGTCCCTGCGGAAAGATACAGTACATTCTTAAACATCTTTATTTTACAGTCTGCTATGAGCTTACATATTTGAATGCTTAATTTAAAGACATGCTCAGGGAAGTGTTGATGCAAAGAAACCAGTTATTCATACCAAACCCAGATCGAAGCTGAACTTGTCAATAACATGTGCTCTATAGCATCAGCTAAATAATTGAGGGGAAAAAAAATCTTCCCCAAAACATCTGTAAGTAAATAGAATTTTACAAGCCATGTCGGACTTTTGCCTTACTCTGCCTTGCTGCCTCTTTTATAGTCTGATTTTTGTTACCAAATGACCCCATGCCCTACTCTTGCTGTTGCCAGCAATGCCCACGTTGATGCACTTAAAGCACTGCAAGCAAGGGTAGCCCCAGATCCGGGCAAATGCAGCCAAGTCCCAAACACACCTTCAAGTCACCAGAAGATACATATAGCACCAAATTCAAGTCTCTACACCCTACCTCTCAGCAGTGCTCCTTAGCATGGGCATGCCATGCCCTTGGCTGTCCTCACATGTCATCCACCGGCTATTATCAAAAGCAAAACAGTTTGCATCCACCTGTGACAAACTGCCCAAAGCCTATCTTGTTGCTGACACATCCATGACAGAAAATAAATACGGAGACTCACATGAGGTGCCTTTATGTAGACGTGAATCACCACCTGCAACTTGGTTTTGAACTTAGAGGTCCACATAGTTGATTGCAAAGTGGCATCAGCCTCCTCTTCGCAGGAGAAAGAACAAAGACGATGGAGCTCACCATGAGTCACCTTGGCACACACAGAGCTGGCGGGTTGCAGAAACAGACATCTCATTTCTATTTGCATTACACGGGCATTAAAATGCTATGCTGCAAAGTTCTTGCTCTCGCATGGGAGAAACAAACACCTCTGTGGACAGTCCTGAACCAGAGCAGAGGACGGATCCAGCTATCAGGTAATACGCTCACTTTTGTTGAACAGGGGAATATTTCAGCTGGATCCCAGTTCAGTTCACTCCAACAGTATTGCTTTGGGCAAGAACAAACAGTGAGGATGAAGTATTTTAACCTAACATTGCTGCCAAACAGTTTTCAATGTTGAAAGACTGCCTGAGTTATGGTTTTGATTAAGTTAATACATATTGTTAAAAGACATCCTCAGCACTTTAGGATTGCTCAACATGCCAGATTATGAAATTATCAGCAAAAAGCCCCAAAGATGTCAGTGACACTGCTATTTAGGACTGAAAGTCATTACAGGACACAGCATGGTCCTTCTAAACACAAGCAAGGGCTAGGTAGGGAATCACAGCCAATGTAGTAGAATTTATGAACAAATTTTGAAATGTCAAGACTTGCTTTCTCAAATGCTTTGATGGACTGATAAAATGGTTGAAATTTGCTGAGGTTTTAAATGTTCTAATAACTGTGGTATGTCAGGTGGATTTTCACATTTGCCTTGAAGTAGATTTGGATTATATGACTTTCCTCAAAATAGAGTAAAATAAAAGCAAAGAGATACAGATGACATATCAGTGATGGAAGCAGAGCGAGTACATCTGTAGCAGCTATTGATTTAAGTGGTCCAGTTTCCAGACACTCTATTTCACTGTCCTTTTAAAAACAGAATAAATCTAAATTATCATGAAAACGTACATCTTTAGCCCACACTTTTAACTCTATATATCTCTAATTTTTATTGAAGCTGAAAAGTAAAAATTCAAGAAGCTAACATAAAAACTATGAAACCATCTTGCAAGCTCCCTTCCTCATGAACTCCTGCTGACTTCAGGGAAATGATTATTGCTATTGATTAGTAGAAATTACTATTGCCATCTTCTGGTGCAATTGAAAATTGGAATTCGCTCTCATTAAAACATGTTGAGATGGCTGATATTATCTAATGCTGGGAGTGATACTGATCCTTTTGGAATTGAACATGAAATGCATAATAGGTGTGGTTTTCCTACAAATAAACAGCTGTGTTTCCCCCCAAAGCTTCTTTGTCAAGTTGGTAGGTATAGAGCTCAACAAAGGTCTTGGAAAAAGGGAAGAGAGAAACAGTGACAGCAGATCAAGCTTGCTAAACTTCTATACTTAAAAGTTCTTTTGGGATAATTTAATTTTTTGGTGTAATATCTTTGGATAAATTTCTAAGAAGAATAAAAGTGTCTGTATAGTCTTATTGAGTAAAAATTACCATCAACCTTGTCTCAGCTTTCAAGGATTTGAACTTGTCCCTGCTCACTGCAGGGGGGTTGCACTAGATGATTTTTAAAGGTCCCTTCCAAAACTAAACATTCTATCCTTCTATGAACTCAGTACCAAAAAAAACATAGATTAATTTAGTTGCCTTAGATGGGTAACACACAAGTATCTGATACCGAGCACAAATATTCATGGTTCTAGATCGAAAATTAAGAAGGGGATCTTCCAAGACATTCAAAATTCTCCCGAGTACTTTTTACCATTAGTGTGAAGAAAAAAAAAATAGGGCAGCCCCCTTCAGAACAATCCACTTGTCAAAATGACTCATAAAAAATAATAAACCCCACCAATTCAGGAGTTAATTTTTTCATACAAAAGGCTGCTAGAAGTGCAATACATTTTTCAGCATAAAGGATATTGACACATTATTAAGTATTTTATAAATATTACAACACTTCATGGCTGCAAAGTAAAATGAACAACTTTCAGTCTTAAAATAGGTCAATGAATATCTAGTCAGGAAGGATCAAGTCATCAGGGAATTTCACATTATTTGGTGGCTTTATATCACTATGTATATGCTTCCACGTAAGTACAACTTTCATGCACCAATAACTTTGTGAAATTTCATGGCCTGCATTATATACCCAAGGTGTTTTCAGGTTTTCAAATCTGCACATCTGTAAACTAATTATACAGAAGGGAATGAAATGCACTCGCTTACCTGTTTAGGCTCAGTAGACTGATTCCAGAGTTTTCAGAGACTTAATTTCAGGACAGAAAAACACAAAAGCCACAGAACTTGTTCAAGATCCCACTGGGAGCTTTTCCACTGAGTACAGTGGCACTAAGTGCATTATATATGCTCCTTTGTTAATAGGTGGTGCTACTTAAAGTCAATTCTTAAATTACTGGAAACGATTCAGCAATAAAAAAGGTTTCTGTTGGCTCTAAGATTAAATACACACAAAGAAGTGTGGAGGAATAAAGGGAGAAATGAAGAGAAAAAACACATCCGATGATAAACTGATCCTTTTTTTTTTTCTTTCTAGATCTAGTACCAAACTAGAATACAAAAAATAGTCATTATTATGCTTACCTAACTACAGTACATAGTACCTTAACGTTGCAGATGCCTCTAACAATGCAGAAGAAATATGTGATCTTGCTGAATCATAGGCAGGAATTGATCCAAAACAGTTTCTCAGGAAGAGGAAATCATGACATACACAAGGAGATATCCAACTCCATCTTGTTTGAGTGAAACCCACTCAGCCCACTACTTCAGTTCTCCTCAGGATATCACCATGATCTTAAATGGGAACTGGCTTTCCTTTGTCCCACTGGCAAATGTCAAGACGTGACCAAAGGGGCTGGCTAAGCCAGTCTGAAAGCCTTCTGGGTCCCCAAAAGGTAGCTTTCTAAAATTTCTTTTTTCTTCAGCTGAAGGTATTGTATTACCAAAAGACATTGGGTGAAATGAGAACATCAAGTTACTTTCCAAAAATGGCCCTGACCATATCATTCTCCTCCCTTAGTGTACCCCTGAGAAGTGCCTCCTTCTCTTAGTTCCTCCACTGGTGCACCCCAAAATGCAGAGGGGCCAACCTGAATGGCTGAACTGCGTCTTGGTGTGCTCCAGCCTTTCTTAAAGCAGGAGAGGAAGAAATAAAATTCTCAAGAAGAAAGATGAAGTGGGCCCATGCAGAATTGTTGGTTGTACGGCAAGAAGCTTGCAACCTGAATTCGATTAGTAAAGAGACAGATAGATCTTTTACCCTCTATAAATTATACATTGTCAGGCAGCCACTTAACTAATACTCTTGAGTTTTAACCAAATCCCATCAGAACTAAAGAAAAGAGTAAGTGTTTTCTGGCCTTCCTTTCTTGAAGACTTTTGCTCTAAAGGTGCTTCTGAATTGTGTATGCTAGCTGGCTGCATGTACTGCACACTCGCTATTAGGTCTAGTCAAACTAACAGTTAACTGATTCTATCTTGCTAGTAATTCATAGCTGTAATCAAAATAAAAACCAGACAAGTTATATTTTTACAAGACTATGTTAACATATTTTACATTTATTTTCAGTTACTGAAATCAGTTTCATTGCCTGAAGTGACAAAAAATTATCAATTTTTATATTGCTGATGTATTAATACTTTTCCTTCTTAATCCACATGTGTGTGTTTTGGCAAATGCTATATTGTTCCTCTATACCGTGGATAGAGGAGTTCTCAGATGTCATCCCTCAATTCTCAGACATCCTACATTTCCCAGTTCATCCCCCAAACAGCCTACCTATCTCCTGCATTGACACCCCTGGTCACACAATAGATTGAGGATCATTCATCGACTAGGAAACAGGATGTCCCGAGTACTTAAGAATTATTTAATTTTTTTTGAAGGCATTCATTTTTTAATATTATTGAAGCAAATCAATTACTCTAAAGTTTTGCTGGACCCAAGTCAACCATTACCATAGCCTATCATCTGCCAAGGAGACATCAAACAAAAATTTAAAACTCTCATGGATGCCAAATATTTTGGCAGCTATCCACCAGCCTCTAAAAAACCTACTTAATTTTTCATAGCTGTCAGGGGTTTCTGAAGTTAATCTATTAAACACACAATTACTTTCAAATAACAGTAAGCCAATGACTTGAACCCTTCAAAGCAGCACAACCAAAGCTCAAGGCAGCACCGCAGAAGGGGTTCTCCGAGCACTCCCATTGCAGCAAGGGCTCCTGAGGGTAGAGCAAAACTCCACTGAGCTGGACACTGCACAAGTCAGGAATGAAAAGGTGGTTCCTGTCCAGACTCTAAAAACCATTTTATTTTCTGTATTGTGACCATTTCCTTTCCTATGGAAGACTGATAAAAATTGGTTTCTTTCCAACACCAATTGGGCTTTTAATAGAAATATTTGTTTCCCAGATCATGTGGTTTGTCTTTTTGATTCCAGCACTGACATTGCAGGTCATTTTCAGATACTATTGTACTCCCTTGTTTCTCACATCGCTCATATACAGAAAGTTAAAAATAATGTCTCTTTTAAGTGCTTTGAGATCTATGGCTGGGAAGTGTTTCCTGTAAGAAGTTGTTATTCAGAAACAATGGGAAACGCTTAAACATAACAAAATTTGAGCACTTTCGAGGAGGATTTTTGTTCCTCCTCACTCCCACACACATCAAGGTACGAGAGCAGCAGAGGAGGTGGTTCCCCCTCGCCTCACACTTAGTACACTTAGCATTTCTCTCTTCTCACTTTCCACTACATTTTGTACTTAATTTTTAAGAGATTTCTTACTATACTTAGTTGGTTTTACTTCATTTTAATGGCTTCTCCTTTGCCATTAACTTTAACATAGATATAAAAAAAAAAAGAGCACAGACTACGGTTCTGCATAAAATAAGATTAAATGAAAACTGTAAGTAACAGTAGAGAAAATTGTCTTTGCTACTAACATACAGCATGCTCTAACCAAATTCACCAGCGTCCCACTGCTTTATCAGTGTGTGATCTAAAAATCATTTTTCTCTGTGCTCTCTTTTACTAGAAAGCGGAAACACACTTTTCATGGATGTGCCCCTAAGGTCCCTGAAGATGCACATTTTCCTCATGCCTCTTAGAAACCTTGGCTCTCACATCCATTCATAAAATCAGTGATTTAAAGAAAGGAGAAGAACTTACCAAGGCTTTAGCAATTTGGAGGGTCTAGGTAGGACTTAGCATTTCATTTTACTTCACTGATCTCTTGCCTTAAACAGGCAAAGACAACTAAGGTGAGCAGAGGAAGAAGAGTAAAGAAGTTAACCTTGTGCTGTTTTCCTGATAAGAAAGGGCCCAGGTAGCATTTGAGAGCCTTATCAAGAATGGTTTGTAGGGTGCTCAGGGAATGACACTGACAAGAGAGAACAGAGCAATGGGGATTGAGTGGAAATTTGCTAGCCCGTGTACACTGCCCCCGTGACATCTTCCCAGAACTCGGGTGGCCACACATGGTTGTGTCCTGGCCTTTCTGTTCAGAACAGTCATTTCAAGAGACAACAAGCAGAAAAACACAACAAAATCATAGTACCATTTGTACTCAAACAAAAGCAGATTTCCATGTGGGAAAAATGGAGGCGTTTGAGACCTGAAAGACAAGAAATCATTTACATCCATGCTGCTGCATGTTTCTGCATGTTCCTGCTTCCTGTGACTATGTTGCAGTGGTTTCTCACACTAGTAAATATTTTTTAGAGAGCAGCTACCTCTTAAACTGTCTGTTTAAAGTCTTGGCTTACTAGTGAAAAGTAACTGTTGTGAAGGCATGAAAATATTTTGTTAAAAAGGCTGGGTCTAGAGTTTGCAAATGGATTGGAGAATATTTCACCATTCTTATAATTGCAGGTTGTATTTTGCACATGGTAATAATAAACAAAAAAATTCTATGAAGCAACATACATTACAAAACAAATATTAGCCAAGTATTATATAAATATAGTCTCTGTGGCCTGTAATTCATAAAGATATGCCACAGTAAATTTAAATGAGGATTTGCCTGCAAAACGTCTGGAGAATTGTGGATTTTTGCTGTGCATTCAACAGCTGTTTCCATGACTGTAAAAACAACTTTTTTCACGAGCTTTTCTTGCTTTATCTTTCTTTATCAGAAGTAATATTGCATTCAAACAGATCCTTAGCAAGAGAACAATAAATATTTTCAGTATTATTAGATTGCTAAAAAGATGATACAACATTTATCAGAGAAAACATGACACACAAAGTCAGCTACATTTTCAATAACAGCAGTTGCTGTTTTGCACACAGAAACCTTGGAGTTTGGTTACTTGAAAGGGTGAGGGGGCGGGGAGGCAAGGTTTTTTTCCTGTTAATAAATCTAAAAAGATTCATGAGAAGTCTCATTAATTTTTTGTAAAAGGAATATCCCTTTCCTTTGGGTTTTGGTGGTCCAGTTATACTTGTACTTGAAATGTTATGCAGCTTGTGGTACAGGAAATTGATATTATTATGTAGACTAGGCTTATAAACAGACACATTTTTCTTATAAGCAGGCTTTGCAAAACAGGAAAAATACAGGGTTTGGTGCAGAAAGAAAAAATAACTTCTAGTCATGTTCTTACTGTTGAGGCTCTCTCTGTTAACAAAATACAATTTTTTTAATAAGCACCTGGCATCATGGGAAGCAGAACCAAAGCAGCAATTATCAGATGAAATTGCAGTAAAAAAAAATAAACTGCAAGAGAAGACGATGAACACAAAGTTAATATTCACTATAATCATTAACAAACACAGAGCAAAAGTGAGAGAAGAGCTTGTTTCATTATAAAACAAATACCAATGTTTCAAGACCAACAATATCAAGCGTATCTTCAGTGGAAATAAGAATGCATGTTTCTCCGCACATTTCCCATCACTTTTGCTCGAAATTGTTCTCTTGTGAGCCTATTTCTACAACCATAAGCTTATCAAGAGTTTGTGGTATTTTTCCTTGAAAAAAATAATATTTCACCATATGACATGATTCCTCAATCAAAGGAATTGTGTGTTTATGCTTGTGATGATAGACCTTTCCATCACAGCTTCAGAAATTGGGACTACCTGTTTGCTGGCTGGGAATGAAAAGAAAAAAAAAAAAACCACACTAAAAATTAAGAAGTTCCAAATATTTTATTCCTCTAAGTTTCCTCATCCTCTATTTTTCCATTGTCTTTCTATATTCACTGAACTTGCACAGATTCTCCTTGGCTTGTTGCTCAAACGGCCAGTAACACTTTGAGCTCATAGATGGTTTCTGCAGAAAGATTTTTGCATTTTCTGCAAATAAGACAAGCTCTGTTTCACCCTTCTAGCCTTTTGTCTATCTGAATTCCTCCTTACTCCCTCTGACAATTTTTATTTTGGAAGTACAGTGGGTGTGCATTTGGAATGCTATCATGTGCACTGCATTACTCAAACTTGGTGATGGAATTTTTGGCTGAGATTTATTTTTTCTTATTGACCGCTGGCTAGTTTGGGAATGTTTTTTTGCCTTCTCCTCTCCAGAAATCCTAAGAAGTATCTTAATTTCCTGCTGCAATGTGGGACTACTGCAGATATCAATTCTATGTTGAGCCCAGGTCCTCCATACACTAAGAGTGAGACTCAGAAAGAGAAGACTTGCACATTCCAGTCTTACATGCAAAAGAAGCAGAGTAATACAGAACAATGTAAGTGAAATATAAAGGTAGGAGAGCAGGAGTTGCACTTTATCGAGGGATTAATACTGTACAAGTTAACTGCTTGTTGATAGATGTGGCATTAGATAAACATCTGGGGGGTTTTGGTAGCTTTGCTTCTTTGTATATTTTACTTTTTGTCCTCCTCTGCCCAAAATCACAGAATGGTTTAGGTTACAAGTGACCTTAAAGATAATCTAGTTCCAACCTCCTTGCCATGGGCAGGGACAGCTTCCACTAGATGAAGTTGTTCAAAGCCCCATCTAACCTGGCCTTGAACACTTCCAGGGATAGGGCAGCCATGACTTCTCTGGGAAACCTGTGCCAGTGTCCCACCACCCTCACAGGGAAGAAATTCATCCTCATATCTAATCTAAATCTACCCTCTTTCACCCTGAAACAGTTACCCCTGTATCCTATCTCTACACTCCCTGATAAAAAAAAAACTGAAAAAATGGCAGCATTTTAGTTGCCCTAAATTGACAGCACACCGCAGGCAAAAACACGTGTAAACCTTTTTTTTTTAAGAAAAACAAACAGTATTTTTTTCCCCTTGCACTACTTCTGTAGAAGAAACACTTCTCCATTGAGTGAAGCATTTCCTTATCTTCTTATGCATAATCATCTGAGCTGTGTGTACATCTCCATTAACTGTGATTACTATCAGCAAAGGATAAAACCCACAACCACCAGATCACAGGCTTTGTAGCCCACAATCACCTTCTACAGTTATTTAAAACCTTCCACCCCTACAGCACAACTGGAAATCTAGTTTAATTAAGTCTTTTCAAAAAGCAGCCATTGGTTTGCTCCTACTTGTTTCAAACACTACAAAGACTAAAGCCGAGGCCATACTCTCCTGGCTACCACAAATGATAGCACGCTCTTACACGGGGCCATCTGGCTATCTAATTCTATCTTGTAAGCATGAATCTAAATGAAATGTTTGTTTGTGGACAGCACACTTGGAACAATGAAAATAACAGATGATCGTTCACCAAACTGTTATTACATTAAAACATTTTAATAACAAGCAAACTCACACTGACAAGCGCAGTCTAATAACATTCTGTCATTCATCATAATTAGAAGCTTGTGATAAATTTTATGTTCTTCTCCCTACGTGTGTATATCTCTATATACATCCCTTTTTAAAATCCCTTTTAGGATTTGCTTTTCTTTAGAGATCGTTAGTCATCATTTTCAAGCAAGGAATATGCAGTACATAAAACAGCAAAACCTGTTAACTCTTCACTCAGTTTGGCAATGCTGTGCATCATGTAAGACAACATACCAGAGAACACATCTAACAACTAAAGGTATGCAGTTCCCAGAGAAAAAGGAAGACTTTTAATTTAATGTTATAAAGGACTGATGTGCTTCTCTTAGTACAGAACCAGAATAATTCGCTAAGTTATTCAAGTAATTGGTAGAAACTTGTACACTATAAGAAAGATTCCACACCACCAGGAGATGTCAAACATTTTGACCTGTGTTGTCTCATATTGACCCACCTGTGACACTTTGCTTGGAACAACAAGTACAAGTTAACTATGATTGTAGTGAGTGTTATTAAGCCTAACCCAAAATTTTATCATCATCACATCTTTAAGTAGTGTTAGTCTTAAATGTTTGCCATAAGAATGAAGCTGTTGGCAATATTTTTAAGATATATTGTCAAATTACCAAATTTTTAAAAAGAAAAAATCCAGAATGGAAAAAAAGAAAGTAGGAACAATAGGAAAATGTTATATATACACCCAATCTACAAAAGCTGAAAAATCTAGCTTGAGAGGGAGACACAAATCCCTAGTCTGTTGGGATCCAATCTTTGTAGACTCAATTTTCATGCTGGATTAACTCCTGATGATGACTTCAAAAGCATCAAGTTTTCACCTCAAGCGTTCAAAGCAAAACCAAAAAGAGAAAAGCCCACACAAGACTCCCCGATCTGTTTTTGATGTGGAATGTGCTACACAGGATGACTGGGATTCACTGAGTAGCTCTGATCCTCTAATCTACGTTGCCTAAAAAAAGGACTTAGAAGTGCATTTTGTGGTGTAGAATTATTTTGTGGCATGAGTGATTATATAACCTGATGTAACCTTTATGTAATTTAACACGTACTCATCAGATTCTGTATAAGTGAAATGTAGCCAAAGATGTGGGATGATGTCTTATTTGCAGCACCATATAGATTTGCAAAGATACATGTGATGTACACTCTATATATTATTCAAGTCTAAGCAGTTCTAGGGATAACTTAACTACATACATTACATCAATAAACTGTATTTCTTGTTCTTAAATACCTCATTCTATAGCTTTTATGTACTTCAGTCTTCCCGTGTTTTATTTTTCTTGTCATATTTAAAGCAATATTTCAAGCTGAGTTTCATATTCAAGTCCCAACGTGGAAGAGGCGCACCTTTATGTTTTGACTAGAAAAAATTAGGCTCTGTATCAAAAGCTGACTAAAATCTTTTCAAAACAGAGTACTCATTATAGGGGAGCAAATTACAACAACAAAGAATCACATTTCCTAGCTTTCAGCAAAGTAGAGGTGGTAATGATTCTTCTAATGGCAAGATGATAATTGTCATGCAATGTCATATTATCTTTGCTTGGAGGTGCTTTTCATTTTCTTTATCACCTTTTCTCAAAGGCTACACAATCCATAAATTAGTTATTACAGAAAGTTTAGGTGAACACTGTCCTAACTGAGCACTGAGCCAAGCAATACAAAGTTCAATTTGTTTCAGGAGAGCATCACTGAAGATTCCAGCCAGAAATCAAATGGATACATAAGGGTGGAAGGTGATGACAATCTTGAAGACTAAATCAAGAAATGCTTCAGAACACAATGACACATTTTCTAATGAAGTGACAAACTTGTTTCCACTTTGCAAAAGTGTTTTTGTCAGAGCTCTGCATTTGAGGTTAAAGTCTGTGTCTAAAGGGCAAGCGTTACAGAATGAGAGACAAATTGGTTCAGAAAATTACAGACCAAATGAGGGAAAAAAGTTGTTTTAAATGGGTCCATAAAACAGTAAATAATAATAAAATATAGTAAAAAATATTTTTTCGTTTAAATGCTAATATCACCTTTCTGTCCTAGAACTAAAGAAAATTAATAGGAGCCACTTTAATGTACTCAGATGAAGCTCAACAACCAGTAGGTACCAGCAGAACAGGACATCGCATAGCCACGTGATTTTGCAGCTCTTTCTGCTAACTAAACATCTCCCAAGTTGTTCCTGTTACTGGTTCGCTCTACCGTTACCCTAGGGTGAAGCTGCAACAGCCAGAAGTACAAACAGGGCAAGAACACCATTGCTCCATAGGGGGGGTACTGGAGCTCAGACAGCATGGGATTTGGGACAGAGTCCAACACAGAGCTCCAAGCCCAGCTGTGTGCCCTCTCTCACCCAACAGCCTCTGCTGGGCATAATCAGGGGCATTTCCACCAAAACCATGGTGTGGATGGAAAACACATCCCTCTTCAGAACAGATGCAGTAAAGTAAGTTGTCCTGAGCTGACATTCATAGTGATGTTTCTGAAACCTTTGCACCCAAGATGTCTGGCATCTGCACTCAGCTTAAGTGCTAGCAGCTACAAGTAGAGCAATGTATTTTTCAATCAATATGCACCTCCAAGAGCCAGAGTTCACAGGTGTTCAGATGACCAGAGGGTACAGGAGAGGATGAGATAGATCCCTGTGGGCAGGCTCTCTGGTGGCTGGGCTGCTGAAGGGGTTAGCTCGGGCATCGCCTCCACCCACAGATGCCCCTCAGCTACTCTTGGCCAGCAGCTGGCAGGTGAGAGGGAAAAGACTAAGAACCAGAATGGACTGTAAAAGGATCACTTTTTACATGCCCACTTTTGGGTTTGTTTTTTCCTTAATTGTTTGAGCCTATCCAGGGTAAACATGAAAATTAGGCTACATAGGTATTTCTTCTGACTGATGTAGAAAGTCTTGATATATTTCATTATAAATATACAATGTTACAACACAAAACTTGCTCTCTGTTGTCAAGGAGAGATTAAGCTGCAATCTACAAATATACACAGACTAAAGTTTGAATGTGGTCATATAGTGTATTGGATTAAAACAATTTTAAGTAATCATTTACTCAAGAAGCCCTATCTCTCAACTAGCATTCAAAGCCCGTTTATAAAAAACAGGGTACCAAGAGAAAATTAAAGCCATGGCCTACAAAAATTTAACAGTTGTCCAAAATTGATTGTAATACTGCTTAGTGAATCTTAGATGTGGATATAGGAGCACTCAGAGTAACATCACATATCTATCACATAAGAAAATGAGTCCCAAATTCTTGCTGCGTCTTCTCACTGTGATGCTTCAGCGTACAGCTTGCATGAGAAAGAGCTCATTATGCCCCACACGATCCCAAATGCCCAGCAGAGATAACAGTCTAAATCATTTGTTCTCTCGAAAATAATTTATTCATAGGTAGAAATATGAAAATATGCCCTTTATTAAGTTTATCTGTATCTATGGCAAAGACAAATTAATTCCTCATCTTCAGGACTGGGAAAGTTTGGCTAAGACATTAGGGATTTTTTATTAACCTCCATTAATTCAGTAGTCCTACCATGTTGGTAACAAATAAAAATGGATCTCTAAGAAGTTTCTTCTTATTAAAAGGTGTCAGTGCAATTAAACATGCCCTACGTATCTCAAGATATATTACATATTCTAATATAACTCCAGGGTTAATAAGGATGTGAAGTTTATTAGTCTGTTGAATAGTGATCACATGCAGTACATCATTTCTGTGGCAGGAGGAACACATAATGACTGTTCCTAATTTCCCTCACAGTTTTGATTTTATTTTCAGCATTTTTACAGAATCCTGAGATACCCCACTGCAATTTAATTTTAATTAGATCAGTAAATAGATGATGAAAGTCTTTTTCCTTTATAGTATTCAATGAATTGCCTAAAGATCTACAAATACTACATACTGCTAAATGTAAAAATACTGAAATCTTTGTTTTACAAATCTCTGCAAAACTCTTGTACTTCTGCTCAATTCAGATGTATTTTTGCTTTAATCTAACTATTTTAAAGTGACTGTCTCAACTGCTTAGAATCAGTCCTTTTCTACTTTGATTTAAAACAGAGATTCTAGTCCAACCTTACAGCAGTTTTACGTTCATGTGTCTAGAACCTAACCATACAAACTTTTAAAACTGAGAAACAATGAATAAGGAACTGAGAACAAATTGCCATCCCACACTATTTTACAGAGCACTAGGAATTGAGAGGGAAACATGAAAATACATCAGATAACATACAGAAAATGTATACAGTATACTACTAATATTATGACACTGAAGAAAGCATGCACACAAATGTTGCGCCATTTAAAAGCTAAGTCAAGATAAGCCTGCTTTATGTGTCATTTAGAATAAATAGACTATATTAATACACAGTCCATATTTTAAAATTACTTCTAAAAATGAGTAATGCTTTTTCTGCCCACACAAACCAAACTCCTTTATCCACACAGTAAAACCTGAGTACTTAATCAGTTGAAAAATAAAGCTCCTTAGCTTAGATAAAAATTCAATGAAGAAAAGGCATCTCATGATAAAATACTGAAAATGAATTATTTTAGTTGCTTTTGTTCTTTGTTAGAATGTTAATTATAAAAGCATAATTTAATTCTGGGAAGAGATTTGTTAAATTTCAAAAGCTAATGCTAGTCCAAACATGAAGACTCCCAAATATTAGGTGCTAAATCTTAAGCTCAACCCCTTCTCCGCAGACATTCAATTTATGATAGCTTCTTACCTCACACATAAAAATGATATGCACAAATGCAAATATATTTATACAGGCCCATGCAGCAAGGGTATTTCCTTGATGAAACACATAACACAGTAACAATCATTAAGGGGGATTCATGTGACTTTGACTGCAATAACGATACAATGTGCACTTTCTACCAACCTGCTGTCCTTCTCCAATTTAGCTACCTTAGGTTCACTGCTCCCACCACCTGTTCAACGGGGACAGACAGACCAAGGACCCTGGTACCTGGTGGTAGGCAATGCCTTCCTGGTTATGGACGTTTGCTTTTGTCTGCAGGGGCCAAGTTCTTGGCCAAAACTAGCAAGGCCAGATATGAATAACTCCACTACTTTCTAAGAATCAAAAAGATTGTGGTATCAATTGCCTTTGTGACACATTCATTCCAATTCCCCATGTTTATATTGCACCTTGGACTGGTCAAAAAGATGCCCTCCAAGGGAGAAGCAACCAAGGAAATACATCACTTCTACAGTAACATCCAACTTTCAGTTTTATAGAGAATCTAAACTTATCATCCCATATCTTCCAAACTGAATATACAAAGGGTTCGCAAAAAAATCCAATATTTAAGTTAATCAAGTTTTTTTCCTATAGTTTTTTTTTCCCCCTTAGCAGCCTTGTTCTGCCCTTCTCTTTTTGACATTGGAAAAAGAAATGAAAATACCTCAAACCTCAATAATTTAAGATAGCATTTTCTTTAAAAAAATAGGAATTTTTTTCCTCCAAATCTCTCTCAGAAATAAGGTCATTCATTTAACTAATCAAAACCAATAATACAAATTGTACATTGTTTAAATATTCTTTCCATAAGCAAGATTTTCCTTAATTTTGTTAAATAAAAGGCAATCTGAAATAATATGGTAATTTCTTCAATTGACAAGAATATAGAACTATATGTATCAGATTATTTCTGATTTACAGAGGCATTAAGATTATACTCTGAGTAGAGAACTGAGACTATCGGGTCAGCAGAAAATACTACAGCAAACAGTTTAAGTATGCGTTTATTTTCATATCTATACATTATTTCACCAGAAGACATAATGAGAAGGGCTGATCTTGGCTTGCAAATAACTCCTTGGACCCTACGTGTTTTCATTACCTTCTGGCCATCAAAGGACTGCTGTTAGTTTAAACTGAGGCTGTCTTTATATTTTCATGCCTTGTGATAACTGGACAGTCTAAAAGCTTATTTCAAACCATTATATTTTGGATCCTTAATTTAATCTCATTACTACACCAATCAATTCTTAATTACATACTTTCATTCTTTCAAGAAATACAATTTTTAAGCAGTTCACTAGATCAAGTTTTGTTACATGACAACTCAAATATGTTGATTACTGAATCAGTTAGACCTGAAGTATATTATAGTAAAACCTTGGTTTTTCAATTTTTCTTGAAGTTAGAAGGAACAGCTTGAAACTAAAGACTGAGGGGGGGGGGAAGTGTTTTATTTTTGTTTTTGATGGAACAAATGACAAGCCTGATCCATTGCATTTGACAGTTGATATCCCCATAGTCTGAGCTGAAAATCTGGTTAGGGCTGAACAGATTTATCTGGATTCCCCAGACTCATCTTTATCTTGGTGATAGCAGTCTGTGACAATAAGTTGAGTTTCTCTTTTGAAACAGCAAGCGACCCTGGCTGATGCCTTTCCCTTCTAGATTTTATAGCATAAAACTATCTGCATCAGTGGATGGGGCAAAAATATGCCAAGAAGAAAAAGGGTGTCTCTCCTCAAGGAAAGACATCTCTAAGATGAAATAACGAGGTGTAATGCTGTAATACAAATAAATAAATAATCAAAAAGACAGTCATAGGGTCATTACATCACCCCTGTCTCCATCTGACCTAAGGGAATATGAAAGGGTTTGTGCATTACAAGCATTTAGATGCTAAACACAGACCAAACAGACTTTATTTAGAATAGAGTGATCATTGGTCATAGAGAAGAGGAAATACAGATATTCAGACAGAAAACCAGGCAAGTCAAGTCCCATATTTATGTTTTGGATAGTTTCAGAAAAATATGGGCAGTGACATGTACTAATTTTTCCCCTTACTTTTTGTCAGAGCATTTGTGGATCAGTGTGCCTGCCCGAGTCTGGCTTTGCTTATAACAAAAGTTAGAAACTGTGCATCTCTAATGCACAGTAGTGTGTGCTCAACTATTGAATAATTCTAAATTAGTACAGCTAGCACATTTTTCAATGCTGCCTTAAAGACCAAAAAAAGAAACAAAAAATTAAAGATAGTTAAGCATTCAAATCTCTTTGATAACTTTCAAAATTGCACCTGAGCACTACGCATCCCCTACTCTTACTTATACTAAGTGCAAGTATAGAACTGTTGGGGGAAAGAAGAGGAAAATAAAAAAGCAGCATGCTGTTGTAATAAACATCACAGCACATTATTTTGAGAGAACAGTGAAATGGAAAGTGGCAAAACACTATTACTCAGTTTGAGACTTTATGTTGTCAATTTAAGGACTGCTATCCTTGTTTAAAGACGCATGGAATCTTCAATAACCCTGAACTGCCGGAATCTCCAACTCAAGTCTCATTTTAGGAGCTTTCTAGCACTGCAGTGCTCCCTACAGTTACACTGATGAACGAGAATAGTTCCAGCCTGAAGCTTGACCATCATCAAAGGAAGCTCCAGGGCAAACCTCAAATCACTCGGCTTTGCTGGACACTCAGACATCCAACTTAAAGAGAAGTATCCTCAGAGGGTTCTCCACAGCTCTGATTTGGTGCAGGTAGCTCATTTGTTTGTTTAGTTTCTGCATGTTTCTAGTCTCCTGCCTACAGCCAAAACATTGGTAAACTTCTCACACAGCCTAGTCTCTATTTACATCCTTCTGGCTCTTTGATGTCCATCACCTTCTGCTTAGAAGCAACAATATCGATGATTCAACTTCCTGAACTATAGTAACAGATGTTTCTTTTTACACCTTTTTACCTATTTTGTACACATGAATGCAAAACAGTGAAATTTGCATTTTGACAGTAAAGCCTCAACTAATGCTATATTTTAATACTTACATTATTTTTATGTAAAATAATGGGATAAATATACTCCAATTATAAATCGTTATAACTAATATGTCAAATAATTTTTTATGCCGATTTACTCAAACTGTTAGAAAATGGCATCTATCTCACTTCCATTCATATTATAAAATTTAAAAAAGTCATTAAAATTAATATTAAATTGAAGACGTGTATAAGAAAAGGAGGTCAGAGCTGCTAGAGCACAATTTCAAGAAGACAATTTATTACGAAAGCTTTTAGTTAATAAGGATCTTGTTTAACAGCAATTATTTTCTTCAAGTTGCAGCATAGTCTTTTTTACATATCAGTGTAATGCAAGATGAAGGAAAGTCTCATGGTTTTCAAAGAGCCCTAAGGATACTCCACTTGGAAAAATAATCAAAATTGGGCCTCAACCTCTGGCCAACCTTTCAAAATTTCACCTTTAATGTAGAATATTTCTGGAGACTTGGCATTTGAAAATTCTAAACTCATTTTAGGATCTTTTTTCCTTAAAAACATGTTACTTTTTCCTTTAAGAGAGAAAAAGGAAAAAGTTGCTCTAACAACCACTATTTAAAACAATAAACTTGTGCATAATTCTCTTCTGAATAAGCTCTTGTTCCAGGTAAACTTGACTGAAAGAAGCAACCCTGTCTAAACAATCCATAGGGAAACTGACACTTCCTTTGACACAGTAGCTTTTTATTCTGATGTTCCATTCCCAAAGATTTCTACCCTCTTCTCTTCACTAGCCCTCCTAAAATGACCATTGCATCCCCCTTCAGTGTCTCTACCTTCACAAGTAAAACTGAGATCCCCTGATAATCGACTTTGGTAACTCATTTGAGATATCAGATCCTGAGCACGCATGGCAAAACTCTACGGATCAGTTCTCAGTTCTCTTTGTTCATCTTATTTGTTAAACTTTGCCTTTCCAACCCTTAGATGTGCTAGGCAAAGACCAAAATTGTCACATTCATTCTTTAGAGTGTGAATTTGTGTCTCCAAAGCTTTCTTTTAATAACATTCATTATCTCTTGCAGCAGACTGAGTAGAAGTATCTGAGATCAGGTACAGCTACTGTTCTTTAAGGCTTAGTTCAACATGCTTAATCACACATTTAAATCCTATTAAAGTCATGTATTTACTTCAGTTTAAGCAGGACCTGAGCAAAGCAGTTTGCTCTGAGAAAAAGTAAGGGCATATGCTACATGAGCAAGACACACCATGATGGGCACCTCGTCCCCACTGCTCATGACAGACCTGAGCCATGACATCCGTATTCAAACCCAAAGCAGGAGATTTGTATTGTTCTTCGAAGTTAACACCAATAATCACATCTGTAGAAATCCTTTGGGCTATTAAAGCTGATATTTGAAAAGCACAGCAGGACTCAATAGGCAAGTCAACACTAGAAGATCATATAAATATCAACAAGCACCAAGACTTTGTTACTGAGGCAGAAGCTTTCTTTTATGGCGTTGGACTATTTTTCTTAATTTGCCTGCAAGTTTCAACTTGTTTGTCATACACGTTTTATCTGAGGTACGAATTTCAGAGATACAGAAAGGGCATCAGACTAACCCATGATTGAGAGGATTGTTGGTAAATTATAAATGGAAATGCCACATGCACTTAAGTTATCATCTCAGTTATACTATTCGCATATAAAAATTACCACTGTCAAAACCTCCACAACTCACATTGTAACTAACTTTGAAAGACTGCAGCAAACTCTGCCTTGTTGAATGCACACTTTTTTACTTATTTGGCAGAAAGTATTTCAAATGCTCCACCCAGTGGAATGCAAGTAAGCCAAATGTTGCTTAATTCAGTTGGCTGTGTGTATCACAGGGTATTTTACCCCTTCAGTGCCATCAACGGTAAAGACATTTCAAGTACACATAATTAATTAGTGGTTCACAGAAAACAATTAGATATAACAGAACACCTCACTTGCCCCACAATTTAAACTGAAATTGAAAATGGCACTAGGATAGCAGGAACAAACTTGAGTAAAACACCTCAAATAATTGCAGATAATTTCTTAATAGTTGAGGTCTTAGGGTTTGGGTTTTTCTCCTGAATGCATATTCTGTTAATATATATTTCCTCTTCACTTATACAACACGTATTGTCCATTTTAATGGTTTATTAGAATTGTTCTTTAGTTTCTCTGAAGGGTTCAAGGCACCTCACAATGCCTGAGAAAAACAAAATATAGGTTTGCATGCTCTGGAAGACATAAGTGCATACATATACTGTGACACAACACATTTTATCTTCTTTTCTCTTTCAGGTACTAAAAAACTTGCCTCCCCTCCTTTCTTGTATTCTGAATCATAGAATGGCCTAAGCTGGAAGGGACCTTAGAGATCATTTTAATTCAGCCTCCCTGCCACCAGGGACGCCACCTCTCCACTAGGTCAGGCAATACATGGGGACCAAACGGGAATCGAACCTGCGACCTTAGCGTTGTTTACACTATGCTCAACTGACTGAGCTAACTGGCCTCCTGAATAGCCTTCTTTACACTGTCTTATTTTGTTAAGTAACTGTTCAGAGTTGTGCTTACTCAAAATGTTCTAATCACAAATCCATGAGCACAGCCTTCAGTTAAGGGTCTTCATGATATATCAGTTTCTCCTACTCTCTCTTTTTACTTTTTTTAATCCCCAATCTCTACTTTACCTCTTCTCTTTAGTAAAAATTATGCTGCTACTGTCCATTGGGAGTTCACTCAATTTTTACACTGCCCTAAAAACACTAAATGTTTCATAATACTTAAGTTCTCCCTATGATACATTGATTGGTTATTCCCTCTAGTCACCTGCATAAAACCAGAATCAATATCCTTTTCTGACTGTTCCTTAACAAATTCATAAATAAGGTTATGCCTTCTTCTGACATGCATATACTTACTTGATCCATAGCAGCTTAAGTGTCTGGGAAAAAATCATATACCACTACCTAGCCCAGCACAGGATTTTTGTGCAGAGTTTCCACGGAAGAATGTGGGGGAAACCTACTTGTCAGTTCTCTCTGTAGAAGAATTACATGGGGAATGCAGTGCAGAGGTTTGGTAGCCTCCATAAGGCCTCCAGGCTAATACTTGGGATTAAGCAAAAAAACCTCAGCCTTTGATCCAAATAACCAGCGATGCTCACCCCAACCTCCTCTGCATTACTGTCAAAAGCACCTGACATGAACACAGGGCAAAGGAGGACAGGCCTGAGGGGATTTTCCCAATTCTGCTCTGTTACCCCAGACATCTGTCTTGCTCACTCTTTGCTCCACTCCGTACCACTTGGGCACATCCTTTGCCAAGCATGGTAATAGAATCACAGAATCATGGAATTGTCAGGGTTGGAAGGGACCTTAAAGATCATCTAGTTCCAAATCCCCACCATGGGCAGGGACAGCCCCCACTAGACCACATTGCCCAGAGCCCCATCCAGCCTGGCCTTAAAAATCTCCAGGGACGGGGCTTACACCACCTCTCTGGGCAATCTCTTCCAGTGTCTCACCACGCTCATAGTAAAGAACTTCTTCCTAACGTCCAATCTAAATCGATCCATCTCTAGCGTAAACCAATTCCCCCTACTATCACTATCTGACATCCTAAAAGGCCCTCCTCTCCAAATAACCACATCACCCAACTGGCAGTTTAGTGATTTATATCATACAATAAGAACAATAATTTGCATGACAACTCTAAGAAAGTTAGAAGTAAATATTTCATACTCATATAATGGTCATCCCTTCAATCCATAGGGTGCTTGGTTTCTCTGTAGAGCTGCGTCAAATAGCACCAGAATACCTGCCAAAATCATGCCTCAGTGTGAGGCATGAAGCAGTCAAGAAGCAGTTATAACAGAATATACGTAGAAGAACACAAAAGCTAAGAAGTGTTTACTACAGAACATAAACCTTCCTTAAGCAATTCCATTGCCAGATTCTGTTTGCCATCAGGTTTTTGTAGCAATGGAGAACACGTTAAGTAAATGCCATCCATGAATAGGACTTAAAACCCACTTCCACAGAAGATCTGAACTAGAAAAAATACTGCGCAAAGTGTTCACTTCATCCTGATTCTGGGTTTCAGGCAGCACCCTCAAGCTTCTAAAAAATATACTTACCAATTAGATGGATTTTTAACATGTCTGTCCCTCACTTTTCCCCACTCCTTCACCAAACCCATTATCTTACACTCATCTATAAAGCCAGTATTTGTACAAAAAAAAAAAACAGCAATGAGTCACACAGAAGACATTTTGCTGGTGATATGAAACCATCATTATTACTGCCTCAGTTGACAGCTGTAAGACCATTGCTATTAAATGTCTAGGGATGAGCTCAGTGGTCATCAATTCATTTAAAGATGGTGCATTTAAAAATACTTAAACCATTGCTCTTCACTGTATAAGATTTTATTCAATAGTAGTTAAGTCCCAACATAACTTCCTCAGGACATCATTTTGGCAATATTTTAGATTTTAATCATGAACTTAATCTCAAATTACAGCATAGAGTTTTTAAAAAACTGGGGTTTATGTGGATGCATCAGCTTTTTATTTTTTTATTTATGTGGGTCTAAGAACAGCAGAAAGCATTTTATCATCAGTATTAATGGAGGTGATTAAGATAATATTTAAAGAAAATTATTTTGACATTTAAAGTAATATGATCTATATGTGGTCAAAAATGTATTTGTTATTCTGTTTTTGCATTGGATGACGTTAAGTCCTCAGTAGCTAAAGTAACTACAAAGGGAATTGATACAAATCAAAACAAGTGGATTGTTTTTCAAACATGAATAAATATTAAGAAAATAGGTACAGAGTGAGGCTTTCGCTCAATTTATGGTGAAATATTGTATAGTAAAAATAAAATGCAGCTCTTGTACAAAGACTAACTGATTTAGTTGATTAGACTATCTGAAGAACACTTTTAAAAATTCTTAAACATTTTTTGTATGCTAACAAAAGGCAACAAATCCCATTAATCCAGTGAAGAATGAACTGAAGCACAGCTGAATATTAAAAAAGATGTTGACATAATAGATAAGGTCATAGTCTGACTACTAAAAAACCAATCTGATACTGTGTTCAAAAAAACCGAGAAGTATTGCCAATAACCTGTCTTCCCGAAGCTGACCACAGACCAAAACTGAAAAGGCTCTATATATCATCAGACCTTTGCTGTTTCCTGCTTATAAAAGGTATTATTTAAAATTATTCTAAATATATATCAAATTTAAAAAGTAGGGGTTAGAAGGGCCCTTTCACTCATTTTGCACCACATTTACCCTAGGCTTGGGGTAGATCAAGGCAAAAAGTAACAGCACTGATGCAGACAGTAACAGAATAGATTTTGGGTGCAAACCAAGGGCTCAAATTCTGGAAATGCATCTTGACCACCATGGTGACTTAAAAATAACTCCCTATTGCATTCATCAACTCATCCTTACATAACTGGCACACAAATACAAGTAATTTACAAAACAAAGTGTTGGGTTTTGTTTGTTTTTTCTTTTCCTTTTCTTGTTCCGAAATCTTGTCAAAGCTGGTGAGTGCAAACGCTGATGCTGAAACTCTGGCAATCTCCTGACACTAAATAAAACCATAAATAAGAACAAAGAAATGTAAATGGGCATGTTATTTTCACTTCATTTATTATAACATTTTAGAAGTGCTACTGAGGGGTTTTTTTCCATGAGCTTTGAAGTTTCAGCTTTTGTTCTGAAGGTGGTTCCTACCCAGGGATTGTCCTCCCTTTTCCACTTCCCTCCAGACCCATCCACCCTGCTGTGTCAGCAGCACATCAGCAGCAGACTTCTGAAGCTTCCTGTAATTAAGTTCACCTTGTTGTATTATAGGTAAACATGTTCAGACTTATTTTGTAGACATTTGGGAAATAATAGCTTTTTAGAGTCAACAGTGAGAAGCAACTTGTGCTACTAAAACTGTTGCAAGGACTGTGTCTTGTAGCACTTTTACAAGCAGCAAATTCCCTGGATGTTTTCGTATTTCTATCAGAAAATAACAAACATTAATTTATGTTGTTTTGCATCAGAAGTAACATGAGTTTACAATCATGTTTGTATTTATATCTTATTGTTTGTGCGTGCACACAAGATGGGATTCAGCCTGATGAAAGCCAAGCACAGTTTCATTTCAGACATCCTTGGGCACCCTGCCTGGACTTCACTGCCCTTCCGGAAGATTTCTGGTCCTCCCTCAGATCCTCTGTCATTTTTCCCATTCCCTTGAAAAAATTTCTGACATCCTAGGGCAACTTAAGATCTCATCAGGCACACGTGTTTTGGAAACTAGGTTCTACTCAGAACTACGTGAACAGAGTAATTTTCTCACACAGTTTTATCCATGGAAAAAACCACTAGCCCAAGGTCCTTCAAGGGACAGAAACCCTGATGCTTCACCCCATGACACAGTAACTTAATGACTAAGCAAAACCTACACGTGTGTTTCACTCATTGAGGTTTTGTTCACTCCTAATAAGATGCTAACACATAGTTCATTGCCAGGTAATAACAAGCTGACTTCACCTCTTGCCAGCCAGCACACAGAACTCAGCACCCAGACATTTCTATTTAAGAATTTCAGCCTCAACAAACAAATGGTGAAAGGCTAGCAATAAGAGACTGTGCCCCTGCCGGCCTGTTCAGCAGTGCTGTGCCACGTCTGGCCCTGTCCCCTGCCAGCCTGAACAGGGATGCAGATCTGGGCCAAGTCCCAGCTTCCCTGAAACACACATTTTATCCTGCTGGCAAATGCTGCATTAAGGTCTCTCAGCCTTGCTGCCCTCAACGACCATCCTGGCTTCACTGGGATGGAATCACAGGCCAGCCATGGTGTGGAAACTACTACCAGTTTGGAGTCAGACAGAAACTTGAGCTGAGAGGGGCAAAAGCCAGGGCACATGCCCCAAGCTGGCTCACAGATGCAAAGAATCATGGAATTGTTAAGGTGGAAAAAGATCTCTAAAATCATCAAGTTCAACCATCAACCCAATGCTATCATGACTACTAAACTATGTCCCAAAGTACCATGTCTACATATTTTTAAACACCTCCAGGAATGCTAAGTCAACCACTTAGCTAGACAATCCATTTCAATGTCTGGTAACCCTTTCAGTGAATAATTTTTCCTAATATTCACCTGGCACAATTTGAGGCCATTTCCTCTTGTCCTATAACTTGTTATATGGGAGAAGACACCAACACCCACCTTGCTACAACCTCCTTTCAAGTACAGAGCCTCCTTTCCTCCAGGCTAAATCACCTCAGCACCCTCAGCCAGTTGTAATACTCAAGAACCTTGACCAGCTTCCTTACCCTTCTTTGGACACACATTCCAGCACCTCAATGTCTTTCTTGTAGTGAGAGGCACAAAACTGCCCTCAGGATTCGAGGTATACCCTCATCAGTGTCAAGTACAGGGGGACAATCACTTTCCTGTTCCTGCTGGCCATGCTATTTCTGATAGAGGCCAGGATGCCACTGGTCTTCTTGGCCACACCACTGGTTCACATTCAACCAGTTGTCAACTAACACCCCCAAGCTTTCCAGCAACCCTTCCCCAAGCCTGCAGCATTGCATGGGGTTGTTGTAACCCAAGTGCAGAACCTGGCACTTGGCCTTGTTGAACCTCATACAGTTGGCATCAACCTATCAATCCAGCCTGTACAACTCTCTCTGAAGAGCTTTCCTACCATCAAGCAGATCAACACTCCCACCAAACTTGGTGTTGCCCACAAATTTACTGAGGGTGCACTCAATCTCTTCATTCAGCTAACTGATGAAAGACATTAAACAGAACTGGCCACAATACTAAGTGTTGCAGAACACCACTTGTGACCAGCTACCAACTGGATTTAACTCCATTCAGCACTCGTCTTTGGGCATGGTCATCCAGACAGTTTTTCAACCAGCAAAGAGTATGCATGTCCAAGCAACTTGAGTTTTTTGCCATTTCATTAAATCTATTTTCATTTCAAACCACAGATCTCCTTTCCCAGTACATCTTCTCTGATGCAGGAGGGGTCATTGGGTAAGAGCAGCTGCCATAGTTTAGCCCCATACGTTTGCTAAACATACACAATGGCAAATAGAGCAGACAGCCTGTATTTCTGCAGCTCTTCCCCTCTTCTCTTACTGCAATGGGAAACCCCAATTTTTGGGTCAGCAACATGGCTCAGTACAACACAGCAAGATCACATATATCCAATCACTTCCACTGACTGCTTCCTGCAGCACTGCCCTGTGGCTCAGGGCCATTGCACTGCACATGGCCCTGGCCAGCAACAGCAATCTTGCAGCACCAAAACCAGGACCGAAATCCACGTTTGGCTCCTCCGTGGGGGTTTTGAAGGCATCATCTTTCTCTGCCTCCCAAAGGGGAAAAGAAATTAACAACCACTGAAACAAGTGCTTTGTACCTGTCTTCCCTTTCCATGACAGTACGATTACATCAGGGTTTGATAAATCAGGCATTCTCAAGATACTGCTAATTTCACCTCCACTGCCCTGACTTCTTCTTTTGGCAATGTAAATCAGAACTAATATCGTTCGCCACATCCTCAAACAACATGTTACGAGACAATATTTCTGCTTTGTTAAAAGGATTATTCCAATGCAAGCTGAAAAGAGCCCAAACATGTCTCTTTCTGGAGAAGATTACTACCTCAACTGTTTCGACTGATCATTAGGAGTAGCTGAAACTATTACTGTAAATGGGTTTACAACTACAAAGTTTAACATGCAATGGCTATATTTCTTGGATAAAAAGAAAAAAAAGGAGCAGTTCAACTCTTTCAGTTCATGGATACTTGCTTGATTTTTTTGAAATACTGAAAGAAAGCTTTCAATATTTCTATGGAACTTTCTTTTAAAATCTCTGTGAAAGAAATATCTTTATTAAAGCTAGCCTTGAAACAGTGACTAATGGGAATGCTCAACATTAAGATCCTCCTTTGAGGGACAGATTTATACTGCAAGGCAAACCACAGAGGCACTTAAAAGATCTTCAAAACCAGGACACAGAAAGCTGAGGAATCTCAGCATCCGTGAAAGTCTAACTCCAATTTGTAATGCAGAGATGACTTACAACCATGATCTTAATCAAGGAACTAAAACTGGATTCTGACTCTTCTATCACAAAGTGGCATTAAAGGAATCTAGAAATCACACAACAGCACCAAAGAAAAGGAAGGTGAAAGATACAAAGAAAATACCTAAGAAGAGATGAGGGTAATAGGTTTAAAGGCAAAAAACCTAACAGGTTTAAACATAAGTGTACTAGGCCATGTTATTCCTGCTTGTTGTGTTACTTCAGTGGTCTTGTTCTGATGCATGATATTGTAGTAAGGGATTAAGCTGAACCTTTTCAAGCCGTTTGGTTTGAATAGTAAAAGTTATTTTCTCAGGTGGGCACTGAACAGTTGCAATTACAGTTTATTTTTCCCAAGAAATTCCTTTAAGACACTAATGGTAATAGATAGAGGGTAAGGAATATCAGCACAGCATGTCTCCTAAGCTTGATACCAGCAGCTTTACAGAAGACCCAGAGACACCAAACGATATTCTGTTGAAATATCAGGGTGTTATTTCAAATGCACTTTAGCTGAGGGTGATGAAAAACAATGAAAATATTCTAACTGTGGTCATACAACTACTGCTCCTCTCCTTCACAAGATCCATTTAAGCTCTAGCACAGCTGTCATGGGTTTGCATGGCCAGGTTTTGGTAGCAGAGCAGGTGGCAGGGGTGACTTCTCCAAGAAGCTGCTGGAAGCTTCCCCCATGTCCCATAGAGGCTTAAAGATAGAATTGCCACTGAGCCAAGGCCAAGCCCAACAGCAACAGCAGTAACATCTCTGTGATAACACATTTAAAAAGGGGGAAAAGGAAACAGTGCAACTGCAGGGGGAAAGAGGAGTGAGAACACATGAAACAACTACAGACACTAAGGTGGCTGAAGTAAGGGCACGAGGTGTTCCAGGTGCCACAGCAAGGACTGCCCTGGAGCCCACAGTGAATTATCTTCTGCACAAGACTAACGCTTTCCCAATCTAGTTTTCACTCCCATTGACTCCATGGCTACTTAAAAACAAACCTACAAAAAACCAAAACAGCATGCAAAAGTAAAAACACACCACACCTAGTAATTAGGCTATTTTTTTGTAAAATGCCACTTTAAAGGTCTCTCTCTCTTGCTTGACACAGACTGCATAAACATCATATCACAACTAACAGGTGACTACTACAGCAAAACCCCAACTTTTTGGTTTTTTTTTTCTTTTAGCCCACTCACAGCAATATATCTCTTAAGAAAGCTCTGGTGGGTTTGACTTTCCTGGGGTTTTTTTTTTGAGGATAAAGGCATTGGTGTTTTGGTTTTTTTTTTTTAATTTTTAAATTACTTCAACAAGCAAAATAAATGTATGTAACTCCCAGCAGATGTTTATTTACCCTGTCAAAACCTGATAGAAATATTTTTGCTTGTTTCCATCGTAACATGGTGGTTATTTTATCTGTCAACAACAACAAAAAACCCACAAAAAGCACTAGCAATACCAAGTCACTGCATTATGTCCCAGAAGTGTTGAATGTGTTTTCATCACCAAACCTTTTCAACTAGAAAGTGATTTGTGTTCAGTACCAAGTATTTACCCGAATACAGTGAAACTGAAAAATTTTCAAAAATGTGGAAGACTAATTTACAGAAGCATCCTTTAACAGCTATTTGTGTGTGAACACATATATTCCATCTATGACTTAGAAAGAGAAGCTCTGTGAGATCTTGTTCTTTCCTTTTTATTATACTGAGTGATAGTTATGGAAAAAGACTGTAGATAAGCTTTTTGGCATGAAAATCCTTCTTCAGATCTAAAATAAACCCAGTAAACTCAAGGTTGCAAATAATTATGTTAATTATTTAGCCAATTTGAAAGAAAATTATGGTTGTTACCAGCAGAATAGAGGGTAATGTCAGCAAGTGAAGCAATAATAAGTTCAGTAGGTCTGGTGGGAGAGAGAGGTCAGGCCGAGGTGCCACCTGGAGAAAAAAAAAAACACACTAGATACCAGGAAGCCAGTATCTCAGTGACTTTTAATGTCAAGTACAGCTATGAATGTTAGTTATGAATATAATTTTTTCTTTTAGTTATTCCTTACGGATCAGGGCTGAAAGATCAGAAATGCAGTCTTCCTTTCTGAGATACTGTTCTTCTGCTGGTAAGTGGACACATTTTACCTTTGTACATTATTTATAGAAGTTCATGCTAGTGGCTATCTGATTTTGTCCACAGAGTCTCAAGAGAGACTTTTGGTGCAGTATAGGAAATTGCATTTCTGATAGCTTTGTTGTGAGAGACACATAATGCTTGGAAATGTATGCCAGAAGTTTGGCATATTTTCAGCTAGCACAGGATGGTGTCACTTGCTTCACCTCTGAAGTTGAGATTAAACAAGGTTACTGAGTAATTTAAAGGCCAGGACAAGTGGTCCTGGGAATAACCATGATGTGATGGGTCACACAACTTAAAATAATCCCATAGCTTCTGTAAAGGTTCCAACACTGAGCCATATGGAGTTTTCCTGGTGTATAGCTACCTTGTCAAATCAAGTGATCTATTTGCCAATAGGAGGATCCTCATTACAGAGGGTAAGGTGGATGTCATAAGTATTTTCAGGGGGAAGAACTAAAAAGCACCTTTTAATAATTATTTGGCTCCACACCAAGGATTCTTAGTACCCTTCAAATACCTGTTAATTTTGTTAAGGTAAATATATTGGTCTTACATAACATCCATGGCATTCTTTCTGCTTTGAGACACACCAATACCAGTTTGGAAACTTTCCAGAGATATCTGAAGGTAGTACAGTTACTGAACTGATGTGCTTAATATAACCATTCTAAAACTAATATCTATTTCCGAATCTGATGACATCATAAATTATTTCACAGTAGAAGACAGAAAAAACAAACCACACTCCACTCTGCTTTATGCTGTTTCTAAGTTACTGAAAACCATTTTGAACAGAGCAGACTTTCCCTTTGAAAACAGTTAAAAATCATAGTGTTTTGGGGTTTTCTAAATAAGAACATGCAAATCTTAAACTTTTTCATTAGCATCTCCAGCAAAAGCTGTATCAGAAATTCTCCTAACAAACCTATCAGTAGAATATACACAGTTATCACCACACTGTATTTAATTGGGACAGATACAAGAATCATAGCCATCCCTTGAACGTTTCAGGCTAAATAACATTTCTGATTCAGTTACTTGAGCAGCAAATCTCCATTAGTCTGTTATATATTACATGCTGTGTCACCACTTTCACAAAAGCAAAAAACTGCATTCAGTACTATTACAGCTCTCCCTCAATCAGGTTTTTGTGTGAATTCACTGCATTGTTTCTATCCAAATATTCCCCCATTAAAAAAAGACACCACAAGTCAGTAGTGTTCACTAATTCAAGTATTATGATACTTGTTACTCTGTCTAGTAAATATTCAGCTCAAGTATACTTCTCTAAGTATTGCACAAAAAACTTTTTTTAACCTTTACAACAGAGCTATCTACATTAGTTTAGAAGTAAGAATTCAGCTGAATTGAGAAGAAAGAAGATCAGATTAAAAGTTCCTTCCAAAAGAGCCAAATGTGTATACACAGAAAAAGTGTTAAAAAGCTGAACTTTTAGTATTAAATTAATCAGTATTAGGACATTTCCCATACAGATATACTCCTAAACCTATTCTTTGGTGAATGGTTATAGACTGAAAGGAATTCATATCAAGTTAATGAACTCTACTCCACTGACTTACAGAAAAGAATATAAAATAGAAAAATCTATTAGTTCAAACTGCTTATTAGATAGACTTATCTATAATATGTATGTATTAGGCACAAATTACATTAAAATAACATTAAACTTTAGCAAAGCAAAAGTTTCACAAAATAGAAAATGGGTGTGTGGAAGTCAAGGTGCCTGCATAATGTCAACTCAATGCTTAAACAGCCTGTTGTGATCTTCAGTTAAGCTGTCTTACGACACAGTAGATATGGCAAGTTCATACAGAAGAACCGTGCAAGGAAGCTGGAGAAACAGAGCGAGGATGGACTACTGACACCCACTCATGAAGCGGTACATGCACAATACCACAAGACAGCCCTGAACCAAGCAGAAAACACCACTGCTTCAGTAAATGCCTGGCAAGAGGAACTTGTGGTTCATAATTTCCAAAGTACAAAGTGTTTAGGTTCAATCTCACCTGTTTGATGTCACACATGATTCATTGCTATAGTCTACATTGAATAAAACCCAAAACTCTCAGAACTGTGGTGATGAATCAGTGCCTAAAAGGTAGGGGGGCTTAGAAACACAAAGAAGATACTTCAAAGAGTTGATAAAATCTTTTTGAGAAGTATGGCTACTAGTTAGCTGAAATGAAAAGCTAAGGGGACTGGGCAAAGGAGCTTTAAGCTAGTAAGAAAGAATAAGATGTTCAATAAGGAGACAAAAAGAAGCAGAAAGAAAAGCAACTAGCATGCAATGAAATCAGCAAAAAAGATATATATAAACAGAAAGGAGAATACAGAGGACTAAACTAGGATTTTGCAGAGAGGTAATTTAAGGCCTTAATAGAGAAAGGCAAAGGAAATTAAAAAAAAGAGTAAAATCAAACAGAAAGAAATATACACAAACCTGTATAACACCTCTGTTCCACTGAAGTGAGATATTCTTTTTCTTAAAAGTTGTACAACAACTCACAAAATGTTACCGTACATAAAAATGAGGAATTTATATATTAATAGATAAAAATATGGCCCAAAACACAAAGAATAGCAACTGCTACATAGTTATATTGAGGAAGCATTCCTTACTCCAGGACAAGCATAGAAGTAGAAACAAAACACATTATGCTTTAAGTGTCTATGTAAAAATCAAGACACAGAAATAAAAAAGCCAGTCTTTTTCAATAAAATTTAGAAGCAAATTAGATGTGAGACAAAGCCCTAAAAAAGCCTTCATGCTTAAAAAGATTATTAGCAGTACCTGAACAACACAGAAATCACAGCACATGGGCAACGGCAGCTGTGCTTATGGGCAAGAGCAATGTGTCAGGTGACCCAAATGGACCAATCACAGTGCTCCTTCCCATGGTGCTCAGTATAAAAGGGACCCTCAGAAGAAGCCAGAAACATTTAATGCTTGCTTTTCTGTAAGGGCTTTGGGGAGGTTCTTGCTTGTACTTTCCTTGACTGCTGCTGGCCAAGCTTGAAGTGCTTATAATATGGAAGACCAATATTTTTCGGGACAGGTTATCTTATTTTGCTCTTCCAGGTAATTGTGACACTGGGGTATTTGTTCTGTTGTTTGTGGAGTTAATATCAGGGCTCTGGGTTCTGGCTTTTTTGCTTGCTGATGAGTCTGGACTTATCTGCTTAGGATCCACTTAGCATCTAGTGATGGTGGCTTCTGTATTAATGTCTTCCTTTGTGTTCTTGAATGTGTTTGTGTACTTGTATAATATCTGTTCAATGTCAAAGGTTTTTCCTGTTATTGTTAATTGCTTTTTGTATGTATTGGATTGAAGTTGGTTTTTTCAATCACAAGGTCTCTCTGCCTGGTTCCCCTGTTACCTTTCTCATGAGAGAGGCTCATGAGGGATCACAAAGAGCATCTGTATAAGTTTAATGACTATTCCAGCTTTAAATTTCTACAGCTAGACAGCCTTTACTGAAATTAGTTGTTAGATAGTGATTATATATAAGTTGTAGGCACAGTTAAAAGCTATACTCATCTGAACTAAGAAATTATTTTTAGAAATAGACATACTCAAAGTCAGACCAATTGTTCTTGTGTTTATTCATCTGATATGTTTCCTATGCACAGTGCAGGACAAGTCAGGTTTCTAAATATGATATTGTTACAGCAAACTATGGTCAGGAAGGATCTAATCGGAAGATTTAATAGAAAAACAAATAAAAAAATCTCTTACATGCTCTTTCTTACTATTTACAGATACCTCTAAACAGTCACTCCAATGACTAAGACAATGTCAGCCTAGTAAGAACTGAAAACTAACGTGTTGCTTTTGTTTAGACCTAAAACTACAAAAAAGCAAGTCGCTTTTCACCAGCACTACTCTTGCTTCATGTCTGAGGAGGGAGCTAATGCCCATTGTTCCATGAGTGCCCCACAAAGGCATGAAGTTCATCAGATAGCCAACAGGAATCCATAGTTACTGTATTTTGGGGGAGTTACCTCTCTGAGACAGGTGAAAGTGTTTCTGACTAATTGACTAATGAATGCTAACCTGCAGGAGATAAAACTATTCTAAAAGAAAGCTTTCTGAGGATACACTGTAGTGATTAAAACCCAAAAGTAAAAACCAGGAGCTGAGGTATCTTGAGCATTTTCTTGATATGGAGGTGTAAGTGATTCAAATAAGGCAGCATCTTCAATTAACTCAATCAGGTCCCTTTCTGGGATTTGAATTGCTCCTTTGATTCCATACATAGGAAATGTAGAAAAGTAGCTCTGAGGTTTGGATTCCTTTCTGGTGACTGGATGGCTAAAATCATCCATTCCAGCATTTAGTTCTTAAACACTCAAGTTCTGCTGTTTGCTGTGTCTTCAGCTGCAGGTGATGTCAATGAGGCAGACGTGTTCCAAGCCTCGAGGTGCTGCAGAAGCTTCAAAGGACAAGAACCAAAACCTGAAAACCTATCTTGAAAGATGTGAAATACATAAATCCAGCTAACTTCCCACTGAAATTACTGGAATTGAGGCAGCATCTACATAACTAGAATAAAATACCATTGAATAGACTTATTTCAATTGGAATGGACTTACAACAGTCATCTAGTCCACGTGCTTCAGCAATAGCTGACCAAAATTTCAAGCAGGTTAATGGTATTGTTGAAATGTCTCTTCAATACTGACAGGCTTGACATCTACCAGCTGTTTGGGAAATCTGTTTCAGTGTTTGACCACCCTTGTGGCAAATAAATGCTTCCTTATGTCCTGTCTCAACTTCCCCTGATGCAGCTTTTAACCACTCCTATGTGTCCTATAGAAGATCAGCACCCTCCTCAGGAAGCTGTAAAGAGCAATGAGGTCACCTCTCAGCATTCTCTTCTCCAAACTAGACAAGCTGAGAGACTTCAGCTGATCCCTATAGGACATAGCTGGTTTCAGGGTTGGAAGCATTGTTGGTCTTCTCTGGATGAGAGAGTTTGCTATTGACATAGCAAACTGAATGTCTGCTTCCAAACCAAAAAGACCCTTTGGACAATGTGATGCAGTGCTCCTAAGTTAACCATGTTTCCAGTAAGGTTTTTATTTCAAGAGCAAGTATTGTGAGAAAAAGGGTCAAGCATATTGGAGACTCTTTTTGGAAGCATGTGTTGTCTTAAAGGCTTAAGTTTTACATTGCTTCTATAGGACATCAGAGTTCATCAGCTTAAAAAAAAAACCTGCTTGATATTTCCAAGTTCTAGCATCTGTGTAAATACAAATTTTCATCTTTGAATAAAGAGATTCCTAGAAGGGTCTTTTTGTGGATATAAGTGATTTGGGGTTTTCCTTCTTTCACCTGCTAAATTTTTTAAGGTTACTTCAGAAGCTGAGGGTTATGTACATGAAATCCACAGTATATTTTTAATGTAGGGGTAGATAATCACTTTTCAATATCTGTAATTGATATAAGCAGATCCTTTTCACAGAATTTGTTGTTCAGGTAAGTTCTGGAGCAAAACCTAATTCTTCACATTGATTTGTAAAGTCGTGCCACCCCGAAGATCCGTAAGTGAGTTTCTAGTTACATAGGCCCAGAAATACCTCCTGATCTTCTATATCTTCCCTTCCTAAAGGCAAGATTCTCTTGGAGAATCAAACTTATATTTTGTTGTGTTCCAAATCTACTCAATTTCTTCACACAGCTAGCATATTTTCTATGTGCGAGCATCTTTACACCTTTGAAAATATTTATTTTTTCCATGCTATGAAGCCTTTCTAAAAACATCTTGGAGTTTGAGGCTTCCTTGCCTCTGTTTGTGCTCACTCTGCAATCAGACATAATCTTTGCTCTCAAGTTAATAGCGTCAATTAATAATTTTTACTTCATTTTTGTGACAGAATTTTACTTTAAAATACCCCTGGGCAGTGACTTGATCACAGCCATATGTGAACTCAGGAAAGGCTATGTCCTCTTGCAGTTCTCAATTATTGTGACCTCCTTAATTGCACATATTAGGAGACAAGGGAGTCAACTCCCATCAATCTCTTTGTTCTGTTCAACTTTTTAATGTCTTATTTCAAAGTGAACAAGACACCAGTTCAGAGAGTTCACTTTTACTCCTAGATCAATGACACTTAAACATATTAAATATTTTCAAAACCACACAGTAGTCTGACATGCCATCAAGCTGACCATGAAAAATAGTGTTGCCTGTTGTATGTAATGTCTGTGTGGAACAACTGACAAGACTATATCAATTTTTGATATATGAACCTTAGAAACCCAGCCTATTAATAAAGGATCAATAACGTTCTCGCTGTTTGGGGGTCACACAGAATGTTTCTGATAAAATAAGACAAAGAGATGAGCTACAGGTTGTTCCGTTGGATACATGGCTCTATCTCAACTAGTATTTGACCAAAATCCAAGCACTAGCAGACTTTATTTCATCTGTTCCTACTATGCTATCATTTCTTATTGCTGTCTGTTTCCTTGCATATTTATTAGGCTGAGTTTTCTCAAGAGCAGATGATAGTTGAGCAGACTATTTAGCAAGTGTACTTTTTTAAAAAAAAAAATAATTCCCTTCTACATCAAGAATTGCACACCAGAAGATTAAAAAATGGTGAAAATTACATTACACAAATTACATTTGCTTTTCTGGAGCAGCAATACCTTCAGCAACTCGTCTGGCTAGCACTAATTTTTTTTTTATTATTTTTTTTTTTTGCATAAGGGTGATGCTGCATTTACAGAGAGATTCAGTAATGTTTTCAGGCCTGAAGTTCTGCTACTTAGTAGGTCACGTCTTCCTTAAATTTTTTTGTGTAACTGCAGAACTTCTACTGTTTCATTAGTTGCAAAACCAAGGAAAAGAAACAGGAAAAGATAAAAGGATTTTTCACTTAGTTTTGGTGGAGTTTTTCTGCATGGGACTTGCCTATTTATGTTGGGATGGCTCAGGTGTTGATGTCTGGGTTTATAGAAGTGGTAGTGCCTAAGTTCCCAGATCCTCCTGCTTTGATTATTATGTCATATATATTTGCTTAAGCTCCTAATAATATGTATAACTATACTGAAAGCATGCAGAAATATCGAACTCTGTAAGTTTCCTGTGTATATTTTCAACAAGATTTCATATTTAATCATTATATTTCTGTCACCCAGACTGAGAACACGACTAGTTAACAATGAAGAATACTTTGGCTTACACTGTTTTTTTCATTAGGAAGATGTGCAAGAAATGAGTATTCTTAACCTTTTCAGTAATTTTAAATGGAGTGTTTTTGTATACTCCTTTTTGACCATGGCACTATTAATATAAGGGCAAAGTATACTTAGTAGTAAGCAAAGTCCGATTTTACGCTTAAAATGATTTAATGGGTAGTAACAGGTATTATTTGATGCCCAGCGCTGATTCTAACGGAAGCTGACAACTGTAGAAAAGTCTTACCATAGAGAGCCCAACCGTTATTCTGTAGGTTCCATAAATTCCAGCTGCAGCACTAACTGAAGGAGTTGAATCAAATCCTTAACACTGAAAACCTCAAGGAAGTGGCCTTTACAACTTAAAGCTCCAAATCCCAGCAAGGAGACAATTATTTCAGTGTCCATTTTGAGGCGAAAGGCCTTTTTTTTTTGCCAGGACTTCGGTTCTGGTATCCAATTTGTTATTAGCAAAGGAGAGTTTAAGTGTTCCAAAAAAGACCTGTGCTAGAAGACAGCATGTCTGATACTAATGATTTCATTGCAGCTTGCAGGCAAAATAATCTCAAATTTAATGGTAAAGAAATAATTGCTGGAAAAGCAAAATTAATGACCAAGATGAAGCTGACTCACAGGCTAGCCTTGCAAAATACTGTGCTTGTCTTCTGGAGTAAAGACATTTAATTTGCAGTTAAGTGATAAGGAGACCTTGGTGGTTTGACAAATTTAATTCATGCATACTTGAACCCTTCAGTAACATGTATGTTTTTAATAAGCATCACTTCAAGGATGTCAACAAGAAAAGCTTTAAAAAATAGGGAAATATCTTAGAATCCTGGAATGCTACAAATCATGCAACATTAGTTTCTTAAATAACATCCTTTTCCAGCAAAACTTTGAAGTTTAAACGAGTCCTACTAGGCTTTTTGCTGTGTTGATAGTGCCCAGGCTGCAAAGAGAAATTTTGATGCCAAAGAGTAGAAAAGAAAGATATGTAGCTTTTTCCACTCACATACTTCACAGGTTAGCCTTTGTTTTCAAGCTGGAAGCTTTTCTTGAACCCTAATTTTTATAGTAGATTTTTAACTAACAGGTGCTGTGGGCTACAAAATTCCTTTGGACGAGTAATTTAAGTTATAGCTCAACAATATCAAGAGTAAAAATCACAGATCATGTAGATCGCTGCAAAACTGAGCTTGTATAGGAAGAGCGAAAAATAACATCTCTTACAAAATTCAAAGCAAAAAGATCAACCATCAGCTTTCCATAAGCAAAACTCAAAAAAAAAAATCTTAATCTTGCAGAGCCAGTATTAATTTCTCTAAAACAGAGTTGGATAACTTCCTATTAATAGAAGGCACAACTGTTTGCCTTACAGGGCTTAATGTGTAACTATAATATGCAATTGCCTGATGCTTTTTAAGAAAAAGTCATATTAGTAGCAGTAAGAAAAGGACTTTTTCTGGGAAATAACCTTTGTTCATCCTTCTGCTTTCACCTGCAGATTTAGTTTCAGTCACTTCTAGGAAACCAGAAAAACTTGTATTTTTGATCTCTGACTAGCAAAATCTATCTCAGGTTTGTGGGGGGTTTTTTTGCATATGTTTTCAGTCTTTCAAGGAAAGCCATGAAAGCAGCTCTTTAGAAGACTCTGGTTGTCTTGCATCAGCAAGCAGCTCTGGACACAGCTTGGCTACACAGCAATAACTGAAGATAGCTTGTGGATCTGTAGTGGGGAAAGCTTTATTATGATTATGTAATAGGTGGCAAAGAGGGCCATGGGACAGCTGACTCACTAATCTCTTAAGTGATTTATGTCTCAACCACAGCCATGAGCAATATATTTAGAGTGATTTGGTAGAAGCAAGAAAAATGACAGTAACAGACTAATTAAAATAAGAATTACAACCCTGGAAATGCTCCAAAAGTTGCTATTTACATACAGCATTCAATTGCAGGTAGCCACAGGGGACTTATGTGGCCGGTGGACTGAGGGCATAAAGACACAGTCATGTGCAGAACAAGTGAGACATTTCGCACTTCTGCACAGGCATGGGAATGCAAGCACCTTTGTGAGTCAAGCATACAATACGCCTCTGAGCAATGGATATAGTACAAAAAACCTCCCCAAACAGCAATAGTAGTGTCTTGAGGCTCAGTTCTTCTCCCAAGAGAGGACGAAGTAGTATGAGGTCATGATGTCTTGCATTGTTACCCTCCCTCTGGCCAAGGGTTGTTTCACTTTATAACAAAATTGTTCATAAATTGCATTATTATTATTATGTATCAGTACAATGTATCACTGCAGAAGTATTAGTGCAGTGAGATGATTTGGAGTGCTTATGTAGAGAATTTCTTTATGATAGAACTTCATCTAGCCTAACGTGGAGGTCAACCCTAGAAACCATAGCAAATCCTATGGTAAACTACAATAAGCCATGGATCAAGTTATGCTCAGGAAAGAACTACAAACACTTTTGCACTTAGTTTTGTTTCGGTCAACAGAGAGACACATAGAACAGCTATGTCAATCTCTATATCACAAAGTTCAAATTACAAAGAATAATTATTTTACCAAAATTGCCCAATTGCTTTAAATTCAGTCAACAAAAATTTGTTTTATCACAGGCTTACCTCCATTCCACTGTGGCGGAGCAGCTGGTGGCTGAGCCGACGGAAGGACACCACTGTGTTCACACTTGGTTAAAAGTAGGTGAGACTAGAGACTTTACTGCAACTTTCCGACCTGTCGCTTACTGCGGTTGCTGCCCAGTCGGGTTTGTCTGAAGCAAGGGAAAAAGAAATGCATATGAATTTGCATTAAAAAAAATTAGAACTTGCATAAGAAATGAATGGGTTTAGGATGTTCCTTGAGTTCTATGGACCTGCAACCCCCTTTAAATATTCATTATAGATATATTATTAGACCTGCATAAAACTTGGGCTTAAAATAGCAATGCTGATAAGCCTTGAAGAATATTTATTTCTTTTTAAATCATGTTTGCCTTCCCAAAGTAAGTCTGTGCAGGTATGTGTTTGTTCTTTATAAATGGTTTAGGAGACTGAGGCACCATGAGGAAGAAATACTTTTGAAATCAAAAAAATCACCTTGGGGGGAGAAAAAGAAAAATGGGGACAACTGACCATGAGAGGAATGTCTCTAAGTTCTGCAGCAGTAAAATTCCTAGACAGGACTGAATAATATTCACAGGATCTCTGATCTGTTTATGAAAAGGACAGAGTGATATAGTTGTCTGAGAGCTGGATGACCCCTTACGGTTCTGTGCAGCTGGTGTTAAATAAATCAACAAAAACATACAGATGACTTTTTTAAAAGTACCATAAGCAAAATATCATGTGAAGCAAATTGTTAACAAGTTTACACAATAAAATATTGTGCAGAGATGCAGTTTCAGTACTGTGTAATTCAGAAAGAGCTGGCGCTTCCATTACAAAATCTCTGCATTCTGCCTTAGAATGAAAAGTTTCCACATGTTTTGCTTCAGATATGCAAAACCTTGTGGTTTTGGTGTGGCTGTCTTGTGTTTTTCCCACTGCTTTAAACACTGGCCGTTGCTCTTTTGGGGATATGAAGGGACTATATTTTGCACAGTTTAAGTTCACATCACCAAATAACTGTCCTTCAGCTAAAATCTGGTTACTGGTTATGGCCTTTGTGAAGCTATGTTCCCACCTGCTGAGGAAACACCTAAGTCATATACCTGATAGCCAGTGAGGTTGCACGATGTGGCTGCTATGTTGATACCTCTCTTTACACGGATGAAATTGTGTTTGATGTAATAGTTGCAAGCAGCAGGTCCCTTGGAAACTAGCTGAAAGAAATGTTTATTTGGTTGGGTCCTTTCACAGTGCATTACTCATCGGTGTTGCAGGAGGTGTGATGCTTAAAAATGTAGGTATCTGTATGAAGATATCAAGTGCTGACTAATCTTTAACACATATTCAGCCCAGAGTTTATGCCAGCAGTTCACTGAGATCATGTGCTCAAATACATCTATATAAATATACTGCATTTGTCAGCAGAACCTAAGGAAGCAATAAAGCACGCACCAGTGGTCATTTCTTATACTCTTAAATACTGTCTGCTATTGAATATTCTGCTATGCTTTTCCTTCTTTCCTTCTCAGTCTCCAGAAAAAAAAAACAACAAACTTAAGGAAAAGCTTGTTTCTGGACTGCAAATTCTTTTCTTTTGAACTTCTTCAATTTCTCCACAAGCCACAGGATTTCTCAACTGGATGCTAAATATAATGCTTAAAGTCAACAAGGTGTAGGTAGGTTTATTCAGATACCTTTTGGTATAACAAAGGTTCAGCCTGTTTTGGATGGTTAAAACTGGTGATTGCCACGACAGCACTAGTCACTGGTGCCTAGCCTGAAAATTGTAAATGGAATTCATTGCTTGTTCTGAAGTCCAAGACTCATTGAAGAGTGATCATATCTCTCAGGTATTTTTGTAAACAGTGCTCACAATATCTGCATTATTTTTCAGAAAGGTTTCTACTTAATTGAGTCATCTTGTATTTAGGCCATCCAAGCTCCATTTGGTAGTATTTTAAAGCAAACATGTATGAAGCAAAGGTTCCCTAAGTCACTTCCCTGATCATGTAATACCTAATGAGTTCTTTCATATCTGTGCATCAAGATATCCGTGCTTATCTTTATAAACATATCCTGAGCAATAAACCATGATTGAAATTAAGTAAAATATACTCTTAAGGTTGATTTAATCTCTTTTACTGCATAACCATTAAAATGAAAACTCTCTCACAGGATGCTCAAGTTGAAATGAGGAACATGATAATAAACATTGGGTAATAAAAATAAATTAAAAATCAAAGCTTTATGATACATTTTCCTATCAAAATATAAGTGGCAAATCGAAAACAATAATGATGCTCATCCACAGTTACAGTTCCAACAGAACATCGCAGAATTTGATTTACAATTAGTGGCATCTTGAAAATGAGCCATCATTTTACATTTAGAACTGTTACCACTCAATCTATCAAGTATTAAAATCATGATGTTGATTAATGGCATTCTCTCACGCTGTTTCTCTCGATGAGGCTTCACAGAAAAAAAAACAGTACTCGGTGTGGAAATAGCATGTTATAAGGTTGCACACCTCCTCCATAGCCAGTTCAGTTGCTACTACTGTGTTCCTAAGCAGCAGGTATTCGGTGGTGCGAGAAATTTTAGCATCTTCACCAGGAGGCGAGGCTGCGAAGAAACTAGAAAATAGGGCTGAATATGGATATTCTGAAAATAATGCTTGTTCCATCAGTTGAGACTCTTAAGTAATGCAGTTTCCCTTAATTTTCAGAGAAATAGTTAACGGTATGCCCTTTTTTTACTGATACTTTTTTAAAATGTGGATATGATCAAGAACGTTTGCGGGTTGTCCAATTTCAAAGCAAATCCAGTGTAGTTAAGAATCTTTCAGTTTGTGTGATGACTGAGACTAAAAACTTAGTTTTGTTAAAATCTTAAGGTATCTTCAGTGTTTAAGAGCACCTAGGAGCAGATGTTCCAATTTAAATAGTAAAAATAAAAAACCAAGGTGGTTATAAATACCACCATAATTGCAGGCTATTTCATACCCTTATTTTTTAATGCTTAACAACATCTAGGTGCACATGTCTCCTCAGAAATATTTGTATTAGACAAAATACAGCATTTTTGCTTTATGTGATATTATGTAAAATTAAACTTGAAAGGGAATATTTAGAGCTAAGATTTTAATTTTTTTTTTTAATGCTTTTAACCATGGGTTAAAATGCCATTCCATCTGACGTAGGGCTGATTTGTTTGAGCCAGTTCCTAATACTTAAGGAGCTTGGACGCTGACCTCAGTGGACTGATGATGAACTCTTTAGTGCTTTGAAAATGGCTCTGGCAAAATTTTTGAACACGTTTTTAAAATGGTAATATGGAATAGCTGAGACTAAACAAGCAAGAAAACACCTTCAGAGTTTAAATCAGCTTCACCCTTGTGTTTGAAGTGGCAAGGTCTATCATTAAACAGAAAAATTTTGCTTCCCAGCAAGTTTTTCCTTGAGTATCACACTTTCTAATAAGAACTTTCCTTTACACTGTTTCAAGGTACATGACCAGCATTCAGCATTGTCATACGTTGTTCTTCTCCTTTAATTTAATCACCACTTGTTAATCTTTTTGAAAGAAAAAAAAAAGGAGAAATGACTTAGTTGCTGAAAGAAAATGTTTGGAATATGCACACATAAATTTCTCTTGCAGGTGGATACACCAACATATACAAGTGAATAATTATCTCAGAAGTCCAGATTCATAGCAGGGGTTATTATCTCAGCAACAGCATCCTATTCATGTGGTATCACGGTTTCTGAGAACTCTAACAAACCTCATGGTTTCTGAGAACACTTATTTGTATAGAGATACTGTAAAATTACATGGCAAACAGAACAAAGAAGAGGTTGTCAAATGCTTCCGAAATGGATGAGACCAAAAAAACCCCTCAAGCGGCAGGTGCTTTTACCTATCGACATTAAATGAAAAACCACTCAAATTTTGTTCTGAATTAATGCACTCAGTATAGCAGATGAGAGAAAAACATAGCCTTGATGTGAAGCGTTATGACTTTAAATTTATGAAACTAGCACTCCTTCCCCACTCTATGTAAAAAAAAAAAAAAAAAATCTCTAAAAATCTCTGAATTGTATACTGATGGCACCAGGAGCCAAAGCCATCTAATCTTCCTTATGTTTCCCTGTCATGAGATGAAAGAGTTCCTACATGGCATATACAACTGTATATTCCAGATAGCTATCAAAAACTTAAAGTAGAAAACTAAAAATAAATTAAATGTCATTTTGTAATCAAGGAATTAGTGCTTCCGCTTTTCTACCCATTTCTCAATGCGTGGTTTCATTTACTCTGTCTTCTTCTCTTTAGCATCTGTTCTATTTCGTTCCTCTTGCTGGCTGCTTAATTTCACTGAAAATAAGGATTTTTTCCTTTCTTAACAACAACAACAAAAAAAATAAAGGCAAGCAATCATTTACCACTCATTACATTTCCTTAAACCTCATAATTCTTTTCCCTGTGTCAACCATTTTGTCACTAAAATTACTTCCTCTTGTCCTCTTCCTTTACAAGTAGCAGCCCAAATCTGATGATCTTTTGGAAAACATTACCTCTCGTAATGGCATGTATGAGTTCATTACTTTCTCTCTCCCAGTTATATTATCCCATCACAAGAAGCACAGAAACCTTTGACCTTTGAAACTTTTTCAGTCCTAAGGAGCTGATGAGCAGGAGATTTTTTTCATTGTCTTGCTTTGCACTGAATCAGAATAGATTTAGCATCAGCTTGACCTGGAGATTGAATTGGATCATTAGGTAAAATTGAATGCTTGTAGAAAACATGTAAAAGAATGTAGTGATATATAATGTAATGGACTCCCTCAAAAGCTCTTCTGTACAGCTCTGCAGGTGTTAAGGAGGTTATTTTTTTTGCCTCAGACTTCTATTCCGTTTGCTCTTTATGAAAGATTCCAGATAAATTCATACAAATTCTAGGCAGACTTTTTTTTTAACAAAATTCTTTGTTGCACTGCCAATGATAGTTCAGGGCACTTCAGGAAAAAAGGTTTGTTTTCTTCCTTTCTGAAATCCATTGATTCCAAAAATTATTCTTTACTTCAATTAATATCCATAAATATGTATGTACCTTTATAGATTTCTGTAATAGAGCTTTAAAATATTATGAAGAAAAAGCAAAAAGCATGTTGTACTCTGTGTAAGATACCAATTTACCTGTCTGACCTTTGATTAAAGTATTTCATTAGTCTCTCACTCCTAGCAGGAAGTGTTCTTTGGATATAGCATGTATGATTTATTTCAGAACAAGAAATCCAAGTTAAAACAATTTTCACATCTCCTAATGACTCGGCACAGCAGAGAATCTTCTGTAGATCACCTGATGGTAGACAGTTCTGAGCATATTCAGTGGTGGGATTCAGTTGTTATACACTGCAGATAGTTTAATTTATTTATTTATTTTTAATTTGTGCTGGCAATTGTGATAGGGTGATGTAGTTTTCACAACTTGCTAACCAGTATCGTTTTTGGAGAAGGTGGAGTGGGGATGCTTATGCAACTTCTTTTCCCACCTAAGTCACAAATCAGATTTAGGGATGTTTTTGATAACTCTTTAGAGTTCAGTAATAAGAAACAAAGAAGAACATTTGCTGCTGTGTTCAGTCCTTCCTCAGTTTCTCCTCAGAATGCCAGGCTACATTTGGGATTCTCCAAGCAGTATTTCTTCTGTCTATACTTAAAACAGCAGCCATGAAAAATATCTCTGCATATTTTAGAATAGAATCATAGAATGGCCTAGGCTGGAAGGGACCTTAGAGATCATTTAATCCAACCTCCCTGTCATGGGCAGCAAATAGGGGTATGACTGCATTAAATCTATTAAACACTGTTGCCATTGTTCTGGATTTAATTTTTAAAGCGCTTCCTTTCCACCCAGCTTTTACAGTCAATCTTGCTTCTTGATTACCCAGCATCACAACACCTTTTGTCTTCTTTACTTTGGTTTCTGACACCTTTTTTGTAATGTCTTGATGGCACATTCTTTGACACAGCCTTCTGAAAGCTTTCCTGTCTGAGAAATTCCTTTTTCTTTCCCAGATTTTGCCACTTTGATAAACAACCAGCCTACCTTCAGCAAACAAGTTGTGTTTAAGGTTCTTCCAAGCAAGTACTGTCTTAACTGTTGCAGTACTTGTCACGTGGCTTGGGAAAGCTAACCTCCAGAATTAAGCTGAGGACTGTAGTCTGAAATAAATTATGGAGCATGAATTAAAACTACAGTATTAAACTGCCAAACTCTGAAGAAGATCATACTGCTTTTTAGAAGCATATTCATTTATCCAGCTCTCAGTAGTTGTCCTAAACATATAGAAAGATAGACAAGGAAGATGGTTTACTTAGCTTCATTACATTAGTTTACTGAAGGTTATTATTCCTTCCCTAAAGAAGGCTCTGCTCCATGGTAACAGTTCACAGAGACTTAGACAAGTAGGGCTAGAAAATGTTCCCTGTATGAATGGTGAGGATCACCAATATAAACTGCCAGTTCTTGGGAAAACTTGTGCAAAGCTGGTATCTATTCAAATGCTATTAATGAAACTGAAATGTAACAGACTGGCTACCTGGTTCTGATTAGAAGACATCATTTTAACTACAATCTCTTGCTTTTAGTTACGTTATTTTCACCTGTGATTGTCTTCACTTCTTCAAAGTCAGTTGGGTTTTCTGGGAGTCATGAAGAGATTTTTTTTTTTTCCCTTCTAAGTTAAGTTTTGATCTACTGTGTATGGAATTGATTAACTAAGGCTGGTATTGTTACAAAACTTTATGCCATTTTTAATAGCAACCCCTTTTTTCATCTATTTTTGTGTTCTAAATCAAACCAAGAGCTGAAGGCATATTCAGGAGATCTTTTTGCAGCTGTTTGGAATTACTACTCTGCACTGAAAATCAGTGTTCTACCAACAGCCTGTTTTTTAAAAGTAATTTTGAAGTATAATTTCAGCTGTTAACTTCAGGCTGCCCTTTTAGTCTTTCTCTGTGCCCTCTTTCCTTAAATCTGCCACCTATTCTATCTCAAAAGCTGAAAATTATCTGAGATGTTATTGCTTAAATGCACTGATAATTATATTGTTTAGATTTAGCAGTGATTACCTATTGCCTTCTCACAGCTGAATAGGACTGGAGTTTTTCTTGTCACTTCTTGCTGTTTCTCTGAAAACCTGTATTTCCAGCTGTGAAAAAACAAATAACCAATCTTCACCCTTCTCTACCTCCTGAATTTCCCAGAACTTTCAGGTGTGAAAATTAAATAGCTTAAGTGTGTCTGCAGGCTCTCATCTTACTCAGACTTTTTATTTTTTTTTAAGTAAATAATTGTAGAGAGCTGTAATACCAAATGGAGATATGGAGGGGAGAGGAAGACAGTAGCTAAAGTGTGTAAAGAGATCAGCTGAGGACTCTAATACTCACTACTGTTTTATCTTTGCAGCTAAAATTCAAATCTTCAATACTTACATTAACACAAAACACTCCTGCCTAGCTTGAAAAATAGATTGATTTGATTTTTTTCCACATCCTTACCTGGCTTCTCATATTGGTTCAGAGTTGGTGGTCAAAACGTCTGTTGCGATTACTGGAGCTGTTTCACTGCATCACGCGTAAGGACTTCAGCTACTCCACGTTCTCCCCTACACTCTTCTTGCACTTTTCCCTCCCCACCAACACAGCTCCCTCTTAAATCCACGAGTGGAAAAGTCAACTGCTTTTTCTGTATGTCCTGCAGAACCAGATCTCTGTTGCCTTGAAGAAGCTGCATATGCGCTGCCTGACCCTACAGAGCTGAAATATGCATCAGTTGAGTATAAATATGCTTTTCATTCCTTGTAAGATTGCAGATTCTAAACACATTTTTTAAAAAGGTTCCATGTGAAAGTATTTAGCTGTGAAAGCAGCTTCATTTTAACATGTAGAAATCGGAGTGAGATACTCTGTCTCAAGCCAGACAATGATGTATCTGTACCCATCTTTATAAAAACAAGTCTTCTCATACCCAGCTTGGAAATGTAACAAGATTTGTGATACTTCATCTTTAAAACTTTCCGATGATTTTTTCCTCCATTTCCTAAGTGCATGACAGCTAACTGGCACACTGACTACTTGATTGAGGAAAGTGCTTTCATGAAATGATCCTCAAGTAATTAAAACCCATGGCTAAGAGCCTTGTCCTGTCCCTGCGTTTAGAAAAGAAAGATGCCCACATAACATTTTGAGCTGCATTTTAGGTACTTTTTTAGCAAGTATAACTGCCTACAAGGTAAGCAAGCTCCCTGTAAATTTTCATCATCCCTCATTTTAACTGTTCTTTAAATTATCTTGGAAGAATTAATAGAAACTGCTGCCAGTGAGAAAAACCAGTCAATTGCGTAAATAAACTTCAATTTTTTCTTCCAGGAGTTGAAAATGAGAACAAAACCTGTTTCTTGCAAATAATTTTTTACTCTGCTAGGATGCAACCTCTGGCTGAGTCACCACTGTGTGTCCTGTGATATCTAAAAAAGAGTTAATCAGCTTCCAGAAGTGCTAGAAGCATCATGTTGCAGCCCTGACACTATTGGTGACAGTACAGTCTGATGCTGTAATCCTTCCAAGCTTCTCTTACGTTATTACATCAGAGCACCCTGCTTAAACAGGTACAGGCGTAGACGAACTGCATTTCCAACTCTGTCATCAGTTCTTGGTACATAACTCTTCCAATCCCTGTAGCTCCAATGCAACATCAATTTTGCAATATTAATTACAGCTGATAAATATACTGGGAGAAAAATACTGAATGCAATAGTTGTTAGCACATGTTAGCTTGTATCAGAAATCAGTACATATTTTGATTTTTATAAAGATCAAGATACAATATTTGATCGTATTTTTAATAGTGTTTTGAAGAAAACTGTCATTTTTCATTAGCATTTTACTTGCTGTATTGCATCTTGAAACATTAAATTTAAAATTAAGGCTGACATAAAAATACCAAACACACACAAAAAACTTTTGTGAAGAAGGAGTAATTTGAAATTGTGACTTAGAGGGGAAAGGGTAGGGTTTTGATAACTGCAAAAGATCCATAAGGCTATAAAGATAATAAGGATTACAATTCTCCCTTTTCTTCACATGAAAAATCTGCAAATAAAAATGAGAATAAGATATTTGCTGCTAGGAACCTGGGATTCAAATAGACCAGAAGAGGCACCAGTACTATGTCGTTTACATTATTACTTGTACAGGAGCTACAATCTTGTTTTTTAAACGGGAGAAGCCTCCAGGCAGATATTACAAAGAATTCTGAAACCAGAAGTACAATTAGGCCCAGGGCCAACAGCCTGAAGCATAACTCAGTCAGGGGACATCAGATCATAGATCAGTATCTCTGATAAAAAGAACAAAAGCAGAATTAAGCAGGCTGCACACAGGCAATGAAGCAACGAGTAGCAATAGTTTCCTAGCCTCAGCCTAAAGAGGAAAGCGAATTGACAAGTATGAAACAACAGCCACATGTTGATATTATTGCTAAATTCTTCTGAGGAAAAAATAGTTTGAAAATCAAGCTGGAACTGTTCTGTTTAAAGTTTCTCTATTAACTGTGAACCTTAGTGATTTAATGTCATTTTCAGACCCTATAACTACAGACCCATATACATCACTTTACCCATGTGAATAGCACCAAAGATTTCAACAGGATAATACATATACCAAATGTGCAGCTCTTGCCTGAAAGGAATAAGAACAAGAAATAAATAATGGTTGGGTTTGAGGCAACATTATTTAAAAAAAAGAAAAAAAAAGAGTTATCGGGTCACTTGTAAGGCAAGCGTGTTCAAACAGCAAATGTACAATCTGATGAGGGAATTTCTTTCTGTCTCCAGCACCTCAGCCACCACTTGAGAGGGCAGGGAAGGAGGGAGGCTGCTGGACCTCCCCTCCCTAGGACACAGCTACGGAGTACAAAGGCCGGTCGATCTGTTGCGCCAGCAGTGTGGTGGGTTGCACCCAGAGCCAGACCTCCCTTTGGCTCAGAGACCACGGGAGCAGGAGGCATTGCCAAGCCCAGCAAATTCTGGAAGGAGGCAAGTTTTGTCCTTTACTCTGTAGAGGTATGACAGTATTCCACATGAAATAAGTGTTGCAGTTACAAATCTCCTTTGTTTCTGAACTTGCCTTAAGCTGCTCTTTATAGTATTATATCCTTTTTTGACCATATGCCGGCATGCTGCTAACATGGGTGAAAACATGACTCAATTTCCTTCTCAGGACTCACTCTGAAGCCGATGGGAAAGTAAACACCTTTGCACAATGTGGTTTTTTGCTTGTATGTTCCTCTAGTTCCTTTTGCAACACAAGCAGCTTTGCTCAGCAGCAAATCCTATTCAAGCAGTTATTGTGATTGCCTGCACTAACATGAGACACTCGTTTTAAGAAGATTACAAAATAATGATGAAATTGCAGCATTACAGCATTCTAAATCTCATCGGTGAGGACAGAGAGGAGCTCTCAGAAAGTAACAGATTGCTATTTTGAGTTTCTCTGTTTCCATATTCTGACTTCTCTGAGGTTAAAGAAAGCAAAAAATTTTATATTTTTAACTTAATACTTGAGAGGTAGCTGTGTATAGTGCTTATATTGTAGTTTAGAAGTTTAGCTTCACCCCAGAATTAACAAATTAACAGCAGGTGATTAAAATGCTATTTATTGTACTGGTAGCTTGTTTCATAAACATATATGTTGGCATGTGAAATTACCTTGCGCAAGCTGTGCCACATCAGCCTATACATTATGCATTTTTGCAGTATATCAGGTATTTGGATTGGGAGTGCTTAAAACTACCAAGTGCTAATCTGTTGAAAGACGCAGTAAGATAGCCAGTACTTAAAACTATATATTGTTAGAGAATACTCAGCAAAACAAAGTCATGAACATAAACTAATTCCTATAACCAGTTTGAGGAGGCAGGAAACCCATGGGATTTAAATGCTGAGTTGCTTTTACTGCTCAGTTGAGAGGCTCAGGTTTAGGCAAAACTCAAGACAACTGAAATTATGTCAAATTTAAACCCCAACATGATTAAAAAAGCAGAGTAGCTGTTCTGAGCTTGAAGCTACTGGCATGAGTTACAAGTACTCACTGCTCTCACTTGCCTCTGACACCTTTCCTCAAGCAGTTTATGTAATCAGCTGATCAATTTAGACCCATATTCACAAGTGGTTCATCCATCCAAGTCCTCATTCAAACTATTATAGAGCATATCACCATATGTATAAGGCTTTAGGTACAGATATTACATGTACATTCATACATAGGTATGTTTTAACTTAACCTACTTCCTGAAAAGTACAAATCAAAGCAAGTGAAATCCTTCTCCTTTTGAAGTTAATAGTAGCTAAACCCAAAAGTAAGCCATGTTTGGAACATATTAAGAAAGATTTCTGGACTTCTTTTTTTCCCCCACACAGATCAGGAGCTTTTTGGGGTGACATTTGTGCTGAAGCGAATGGAAATAAAGTGGTAGATGATGACAGAAAGCTATAATCCACTACCTTTACTTCTGCATCGGCCCTCGAAACAAGGCGGGTAAAAGGACAGAAATCCACTAGAAAAATTGTGTATCTTACATGCAGACAGGAAAAAAAATCTAGTTATCTTTTCTCATTTATCAGGAATACTCTAGCCATGAATAGAGCTCCATCTGAGTTATCTGTTTAGGTAAATTACCCTGAAAAGATCTTCGCATCGTAAAATTAGCTGGGAGCTGGGTTGCATCTCTCTTGTGGGCAAGGCAGCCAGCAGCACATCATCTCTGCACTCCCGCTAAGCGCCAGGTCTCTGCGATCCCAAGGCCCTCTGCCGCAGGCCTGCAAAAAAATGCAAATACTATTAACAAACTCGGTTTGTTCAGCATTTCAGCAAGGTGGGGACAGAGTGTGAATTTCCATAGCTCTCAGGGCAGCTCTTGTGGAGAGTGCTTGCCCATTTCAAATTTTATCTTATTTCCATCCAGAAAGGAGAGAGTGGGTTTTCTTGAGGTAATGAGATAGTTGTAGGAATTGGTTGGTAAAGAAACCAGCCACTTATTTGCATTGTAAGATGCAAATGGTTTTAAAATTCTTGATTTGGTGTTCCTATTCTTGTCAGTTTACTTTTCAAGAAATTCAGGAAAACACATCTTTGTAGCTTAAAAATATACCTTTCAAAATAGCCTTTGTAGCCAAATCTTAAAACAGCTGAACTTCTTTGGAAAAAAAATAATGGCTTACAGTTACAGTATCCTGTAGTGACAAGGAGCATTTCATCCTAAATGGTAATGTTTTACATTTGAAAAACAGAGTTAAGCAAAACATTATTCTGCTTTCAGATTTCAAATGAGTTTTGGCAGATGACATATGTTCCCCAAAAGCCTACTTTGGGGACTTGGGCCTTGACAGAAGGGAAGTCCTAAAAGGATAAGCAACCAAGTGATATATTCCACCTCTGTTTTCAGTAATTGTATGGTTTGTAGCATTTACAACAACAACACAAATGGCTATTCACAAAGCAACAGCTGTCCTTCTCTTCAAACTTCTCATAAAAATCATCTCTGTCACGATGTTTATAAAAATTTGACAATGGTTAAGCAGATGATATTCTGCAATTGCCATGTATTTCAAAGATGAAAATCATTTCATCCCTAACCAGTATTTCTTCTATCTCCTTTTTGTACTTGCCTTCATGAATAGGGACTATATTTTTCTATATGTTCCAAACATAGGTAATAATGATAGAGGCTCTAGATATTAGAAAGACTAGAGAAACAGGGAATAAAGTCATGTTTATTTTTACACTGAAGAGCCAAGTTCTCAGAGAATTGAGCAAATAACAGCAAATGGCTTTGTCGTTACACTACGTAACGATTCACTCCACTAAGTTATGAAATTACATCTAATTGTTTCTCTTAGGTAAGTACATCCTATTAAATAATCTGATGTGTGAAATAAGATTTAAGTGTCAAGTTGAAAGAAATCCACTGAACAGGTCTCTCCAGGTATTGTAGGAATGCTATCATTAAACTGCAGTTAGAAAGATAATTAAGAAAAAAAGAAAGAAAAAAGCAGTTCCAGCATAACCTCAGCAATCATTTTTAGGATAGATCACAAGAGAATTTCAGGCAAACAAAGAACTATTTTATGTCTGTTGCTGCGATTCAACAATATCAAAGCGGCTAGTTTTCACTGCTTGGTGTAAAATCCCTTAGCTATCACCATTTCCACCACAAGTCATATTAAAACACACCCAATTTCAAGACTAGTATGTTTACAGCTTCAGGGGTAGAGGCAGCAAGACTCATCTGTCACCTTGTCTCCACCTAGTACAGATCTGTCTGATACGTGTTCTCAAAAATATCTTATCACACTGGATTTCTTAACACACAGACCGTGAGGAAATGTGGAGGTGAAAAAAAGCTGTCCTCAAATACCAGTGCTTCAAGAACCCTTTTGAATACTGGAGAACCAGCTTTGAAATTTCACTAAAATTTCAAATGCCTCTCTCCGAGACAGGGATTTCTAACTCCCAAGACAGCAGCCCAATCCTCAGGCCATTGGCATGCTCTGAAAAAAAATTAATTTCTCCAGTTCTGAAATTTTGGGGATAGGGATGGAGGGAAAAAGAAATGGAAATATCTTCTCCATCCATCTAAAAACAACCCAGTTATCAGATTATTTTATTCATATCAGTGAAGTGTTAAGAGAACTATACAGAACATTCTAAAGAAAAAATCTCTTCTGAATATGTATATAAAGGCTTGAATGATCCTGAGTTCTTCAACAACACCAGTAGTAACCCATGAAGCTCTGGGCTGAAATTGTTCAAACGGTAGCTAATATTCAAATAACCCATTGAAACTGTATTTGCAACAGACTGGCATCATGAAAAGAATTTTGGATAAAGGGGAACAGATGAAGAGAAATAGCAAAGAGAACTCAGAGGAGCTGTCAAAGTCCCCCAGGACAGTTTTAGACAGAATTAGGACACCATTTGCAGGGAAACTTGTTGTTATGGACACTGAAGGCTCAGCCCCAGCTCGGCATGAAGGAAGCAGTAAGAGAGGAACCCGGCTGTTCAGCTCCAATCAGAATTAAATTTACATTTAATTTGCCCGTAACTTGTTGGTTCCAAATTTTAAAGTAGGGGTCCAGCCTCAGACTGGACTTTAATCTTGATAGATGTCTGGGTGAAAGAAAAACCTTGGGGAGCACTCTCTTTAGCAAATCTAAACAAAACTGGGATATGGAGGCACATACAGGACACTGACCTATGCTTTAGAGACGTGAGAGATAAAGAGCAACTCTCTAAGTTAAAAATTGACAGACAGTGTTGGGTAGGGGCCAGGATGAGTAGAAAGACCCCATCTGGGAGGCATAAGTGATACTTTGGCAAAGTACGTTACTCCTCTACAGAGGGACGATGGCTCGTGGCAGGTTCACAGCCTTCATATGGTGTTGCAGAGCTTATCTCAGCACCCCTGATGCTGGATCTCAACTGTAACATTACAGCTCTGACTCGTACCTGATCTTCCCGTGTCTTTGGCGAGTGCTGTAGGCACTTTATCTTCCTTTCCTCTCCTACAGGTTTTCATGGCCCAAAGCTTGGCATAATTAATCTTTGATTAGAAATTAGAAATAGATTTAGAAGAAGTAATTGAGGCAGATGGTTCCCAGAATACCACAGACTGTTATGTTGGGATATTCTTAGTGAAAGCAACAAACTTTTAAATTCTGCACCAAATAAGAGTGGAATCTTTACAAATAGACTATGAGATTTAATAATCAGTCTTTATATAAAGGCTGGAATTTATAAAAATTCCAGTGGGACATTAGACCACAGATGCAGATGATTCTTTTCTGAGATGAAAAGGGAGGTTATGTGGCAAAAAGTCCAAGGGGCAATTTGTTGTTAGGCACCTCGAGCACAGCTACAGACTATGCTGAGAAGTTAGACCCTGACTTCTAACTCCAGCTTTTCCAAACACTTAGATTTTCCAACCTAGCCTGCTGTTGCCTCTGTATCACATTCTTACACACCTTACAGCACACGCTGGGAGGTTACTCAGCAGCTTGGTAATCCAAATTTCAGTAGACAATGCAGTGTCCAAGAGTTAAGGGACACGGTGACTTTTGTAGCTTGAGCTTGTTGCCAGTCACCAGTTTATTCAGCAGTAACAGCTGCCTTCCAGTACCTGAAGGGAACCTACAGGAAGGCTGAGGAGGGACTTTTTACAAGAGTGTCCACTGATAGGACAAGGGGAAATGGGTTTAAATTGAAGGAGAATAGATTTAGATTGGACCTTAGGAAGAAATTCTTCAGTATGAGGGCAGCAAGACTTTGGAATATATTGCCCAGAGATGTTGTGGCTGTCCCCTCCCATGAGGTGTTCAAGGCCAAGTTGGATGGAGCCTTGAGTAGCCTGATCTAGTTGAGAGGCGTTCCTGCCCATGACAGGGAGGTTGGATTAGATGATCTCTAAGGTCCCTTCCAGCCTAGGCCATTCTATGTTTCTATGATAAAAAAATATTTTGAACCATCTTCAGACTAGGCGTTATTGGCTAAACAGTAAATTTATCAATTTATTATATTTCAAGGTTGTGGAGTCAATGTACCCTGGCTTTCTGAGAGAGGGTGGAAGGAGGAGCGTAAATATTCCCTGTAGTAAGTACTAAGAGACTGAAGAGACATCATTTAAATACATATGGAAATACAAAACACCAGAAACTAGCAACCAATTAAAGCCCTTATATCGCTCTGTTTCTTATCTCTGTCTCAGGTCTTATCTTATAAAACCTTTCAATAGGGAAGGAGACCATTCTAAAGGCAGTAAGTGGAATTTGAGGTAGATAACTGATTATGAAGTCTCCAAAGGCACCCAGGGCTCTCAGAAGTAAGGATATAATTTAGAAGTTGGTAATCTACCTCTGAGTGCTTCAACCACAAAACTCTCCACATCGCTCTAGGTGATCTAGAGATACTAGCAGCAAGATAGTCACCTCAGTACAGACCTCTGCAAAATTGCTTTTTTCCTTCCAGAGAAGGGACTCTTGCAGCAGCACCACGCTGCACAGTACGGAGCTGTACAAAGACACTGGTCCGTTTGGTAGCAGTCAACACATTAGGCTGATCAGCCTGGAGTACTCAAATGAATTTCATGAAACCAAAGGTGCAAATCCTACTTTCACCAAAAGAATGAATTTCAGTAATTTAGGCCAGTGCTTACTGTGTTAACATAAGCTTACTCTCTTAAGGACAGCAACCACAGGCACAAAATCTATTTGCACCAAATTCGCTTTTTTAAATCTGGCTCTAAAATTACAGCACAATAAAACGAGGCACAGTGATGTGTCAAACTGCAACCCCTAAAACCCGAGCTTGCAACACACTTTACCACTTTTCATCAGCATCACTTCTTCAGAGGCTCTAATGCACCATTCAGTGAGTCACTGCAAGCCGCTATGAATTTGTGTGTATTTCAGGCAGTGGGTGTTAGGAAGCCACACGGGTCTACATGTCAATCACACAGCCATACGCTTCCTGGGAAAAATTAACATCGCTCTGACCAAAATATTCCTTGTATTGAAGCGAGGAAAGGAAACGTAAAGGTAAGAACTACACTTTGTTAAAGTCATGCTGCGGATTTAACGCGTCTTCTTTAACGAAGTTGTTAAAGTTCACAGGCAGCTTCAGTTAAAGGAGGTGACTGGAAATAGTGAGGCCTCAGTTTATTCTTTTTTTAACATGCAGCCTCAGGATGGAGTAAAAATGCTTTATTCAAAACTACATTTTAATTAAAAGACAACAAAGGGAAAAAGTTTTATGTATAACTAAAAACATGAAAGACGGCAACACACCTGTCTGATCCAAATTCCAATTAGGTTGGGCTAAATTTGAATTTGCGAGCTGCTTTTGGGTTAAAACGCAAAGGTTTAAAGAACTCTTTCAGACTGATGCAAATTTAGTCACCTCAAGGAACAAGTTTTACCTGTTCTCTGAAGCCACCTGGCTTTCTAGGTGAAAATCTGAACTTGGCCACTTTGTAAAGAAGTGTGTTACAGAACCAAGACAAAAATCTTCATGCTAAGCTTAGGTATTTAAATGTTTAAAAACTGAAGTGCTGTTCAAAGGTGGTCATGAAATTCTATCAGTGTTTGACTATCTCCTAGTTCACAGCAATAAAAAAAATAAACCAAGATTTAAGTTTTTTCCAGAGTAAACAAACAGTTCAAGTATTAAGAACGCTAATGAGCCAGAACGCTCTTAAAATAAGGATGTGTGCTTTAGAGAATCTGTGTATGCAAAAACCTCTAAACTGGTGTTTACAAACTTTAAATGCATTTTTATGAAACTAAAATTTTTATGGAGATCTGATATCTCTACTGTCTGGTTGCCTCTCTCCCTCTAATACTGTCTATATCTTCTGAGCACAACACCCAGACCTTTATCTTAGCTTAGCTTTAATGAGCATTAAAATAAA
>NW_009730222.1:71836-87692 GCF_000703405.1 Apaloderma vittatum
GAAACACGTGAAAGTGCTGAATTCAGCTGCATTCATCCACCTGTAATTAAGCTTGCTGCAAGTGCAGGTAGGTATTCCCAAACTGTCCAAAACATGACCAGGGTCAAAGACTCTAATTGGAAATTATTTTGTTCATTAGGAAGATAGGAGGAAGATAAATGAGATCGAGAAAAGGCTCAGAGAGAGAAAAACAGTACCTAGGCAAACTCTGGTAGGGTGGTGCTACAGGGGATCCCCCCCGGGAGAGGTGGGGGGATCCGTCGTAGCACTGAGTGGGAGAATAAAGGTGGGGAGCACCAGAGGTGAGCCTGCACACAACGTACAGTGTCTTGACTGGTGTCCAGCTCTGCGGGTCGGGGGGTTAAGGAGGAAGAGGCTGTCAAAAGCCCAGGCACTTCCAGTTATTTATATCCCCTTCTCTTGAGTATATAAATATACCGAAAAAAAATGCAAATATATTTTTAGTCATCTTCACGCTGCATGCACATACATATATAAAAATATGCACACGCTGTCTCTTCGGAAGCCATAAAAATGGAGAAGCCATTCTTAGCACTGCTCCAGAGCCTTCTGGAACTACATCGATCCTTCTGGAATTGCATCAAATTGCATTACGTGTGCACTCGTAGAGGGTGCTGCCGTGGCAGAGACTGCTGTACTTGCAGCATGCCTGAGATACCGAAAATAAAACAAAATAGGTGTCCTGTTGCAAAACTTCTGCTTTTAATCTATAGAAGGGAAACTTTTGATGGACATCAGGTTATGTGTCCCTGGAATGAAATATGGATCTACAGCTTTTATGAAAGTAAGGTATTTCAAAGAGGGCATGAAGGAGAAAAGACATTTTAAATATAATACCTCTCTCAGGAGGGATCTCTCCCAGTGTCAGTTCATGACACTGAAGACTTTGATGCTGCTTTGACAAATATTTTCTCTAAGGTGAACTCTAAGTTGCTTTAGTTTTACCTTTTTTTTTTTTGCCTGCTTTTAGTTTATATAGAAACTGCACTAAAATGACAGCCTGTACTCCCTCCAATCATTCAGACATCACAGAAGAAAAAATATTTATTTTTATTAAACTGCTACTGCTTCTTATTACAGTGATTCAGGCCATTAGCTCATGACAAAATATCTTGTTCAATGTAATTTTAATTTTGACCTGCGACAAAGAGCAGAACTAAATACAGTACACTTGAAAGAGCAGTCTAAGTTGCATTTTCTTAATTTCCTTAAAAAATAAACCGCCAAACCACAGCTATTTGTCATTCTGGCAAACTAATGAAACTTGCCCTGATACTTATTCTTTATTCTTCCAGTTTGGAGTGTCCTGCAGTTTAAGATGTTATTTTAGAAATTTGTCTCAAGTTCTTGGCTTAAATTTCGTTGTGAAAAGCAAGCTCTTTCTTCATTCCACATCACTTTACAGTCTCAAAATAGTCATCTAACATGAAGACACAGTTGGAGCTGTAACAAGCAGAGCTGCCAAGATAACAGCAAAAAAACTCCATCCTCTACTTTTACCTTGGTGCTTAGATACATAGCACAGCTTTTTAAAATATTTTGCTTTAAACTGGATGTTTAAAATCTAGATTGAGAAAAAGATAAAACAGGCAATAGTAGCCGCACCGCCTAAAAACTTCCATGGCCCACAAAGTTCAGATTTTTTTTCTCCTTTAATGTATTAGATTAGGAGGAGAAATTATTTCCTTGTTCAGCCAACTCAATTTTTACTTCATGTACAATTTTTATGGTCTGTCCTCTCTGTCTCCTCCAGTTTTCTCCTCCCATTCAACTGATGTCATTCCTTAAAGCTTAATGTAATGGCAACTTTATTTCTTTGCTCTGGCTCTGTTTAACAACGAATACTTCTTGTCTTGTTCTGTGCATACATTGTGTCTTTTCTTTAAAAGGATTGTGACCCTTCAGGTCTCCATTTGAGCTGTGAAATTTTCCACAGAAGTCCCCTAAAAATCTGCCTAACTGTACCTTCCACTCCCTTAATGCTTTCCAAGATCTGAAATCATGTGCTTTAATGGAAAACTTTAATCTTTTTTTTCTTCCCTAATTATATGACTATGGTTTCTGGTCCCTGTATTTCAGGAAGTTAAGAGTCATGAAGTTTCACTACAGGAAAAGTTATCTGTGGTCAAGGCTAAAATGCACTCATTTACACATCAAATGGCAGGTGATACGTAGAAAAGAAAGATCTCCCTGTTTTGGACTGAGAACGCTTTTAGCATTCTTAGAGGACTAGTGTAGAGCAGAAACAACATGGAATCCTTCCAGTAAAACAAATGAAAAAAAATCTCAAAGATATTTCTTTAAACTAACATATTTAGATATGTTCTGAGTTATCATAACCTAGTATAAGTGGAGATCAGTGTCTTTAAAGGCACAAAGGTAAAAGAATGCAAGCATAGCTAAAAAGGTCAAAAAGTAAAAATTAATTACACTGTTTCCAGAACCTTAACAGAAAGCTTTTAATGCAAAACAGCAGTATTTCACAAAAAGGCTTTTGTAGATTAATTTCTTCTCCAAGCCTCTGTTTGGCCCAAGACTGAGGAGAAGCATTTTCAGCTCCAGCATCGTTGTCTCAGACTTGCAATTTGCATATTCAATTCAAAGGCCAAGAAGTTGATATTCACCAGTTCTCCAATATTGTAGACAACTAAGAACACAGAGGTGCTAACAAAGTCATCAAAAGCAAACCCTCCCTCTGTCTTGCCCAGTGCAGCACCAGTCTTCCCAGAAGCACGTCAAAGAGCTGTTGAAATAAAGGCAACCAAACCAGTGACAGTTTCCCCAGGTGTTATTCTCTCTGTAGTGTCTGTCAAAGACCACTGCACAGCTTTGCATCCCATACACAGACAGAGAACTTGACAGTACAGATACCACTGTGTAGTGAGCCAAGTGGTATTAATGAGATGGTAACTAATGATAATCCGTGTTATTATGTTTAAATAATAAGAACCAATTAGACAGCCACGTAATTAAGGATTCTGAGGACAAAACTGTTATCCCAGACCACTTGTGGTTATCACAGTGCCAGGGCTTAAAATGAATGATCACATTCTAGCTCTAGACTTTTTTTTCTCACAGAAGACTGATGAAGCTTGATACAATTGCAAATAATTGATCTTCTCAAACATGATTAAACGTTTAAGAGCAAACAAGAAAAGCTAGCTTGTTTGATGAAACAGCACATTTTGATGCAATTATGATCAAATTGTCTTCTTGGTACATAAAGATGAACAGTTGCTTCATTTGAGGAAAGAAATAGAGAGAGAGAGGAATAAACAGTGGAGTTGGTTGGTAAATCTTAAAACTTTGTCCTCGGGAAAATATCTCTTCATCAAAAAATGATATCTATTCATCCTGAAATGATAAAATAATACACTGAATTGAATGCTCTTGTCACTGTAACTAGGGCAGGGAGGAGAAAAGAAGCTTATAAGTTAAGAAGAACATGTGAACATTTTCAAAATAAAACCCAAAGTCTTGTATTAAGGACTGCTTAGCTAATATTAAGAGGGCAAAAAAAATAAAGACTCAAAGGACGAAAAACATTTTTGTTACCTACATTGAAACATGTTTGACTGCAGGTCTCAGATCAGGATGGGTTTTTGCTCCTCCTTCCCTAAATCAGGAAGAACAATGTGTTAGGAAACTAACAATTATCCTTCATGGGACCATTGAAGTGAACAGTATTGTGTTCATACGATGAACAGTGTTAACAAAATGAGAGCCAAGTCTTTTAGTCACTCAGCAGTTCATCTGGGAGATGAATTTCCTAGCAGAACTTATTTAGACTGCCTACTACCTCCACACGATTAAACAGGAGGCTGCTGGTGGTAAATTTAAATGTTCAAGAATATTTAAAGGAAGGGGAGACTAAAAGGAGAGAGGCAGCATCAAGCAGAAGACGGTGGTTCACTGTACTAAAAGATATTGTAATTCTAATCCCTCAACATACTCAGCATTTCCAATTAGTTGCTGTACACGCTCTTAAGCATAGACCGTAACCAAGATCTTATACCTTGGTTGTGAGATGCCCTTATCCAGGTCTCTGCCCTCCACACACCCCAGTTCAATAAAGAGCCCTTCATGACATGCTACAGGTTTTGCCTTTCTATCACCTTAACAAAAGCAAGGAATAAGGGATCAGTGATTCGTATTTTAGGAGAACATATCAATAGGTGTGGCAAGAGTTAATCTTTCATATTCCTGTAAAGTAATGATTTTTTCCTGAGCATCAAAATGGCCATTTTTATTTACTGTTATGTTAATGACATTATCCCAAATATTGCTGAGACCCTTCTTATATTTGGCTCCCGTTCTACCTCAAAGAGTTCATTTTAAACAGGAAAATATGAAAATAAACTTTAGACTATACTCTTGTCACTGTTTTTTGGACTCTGCTCAGTTTGAGCCAGCAAGAAGCTTCCACATGTTACTCCTGTGCATTATACACTGTACTTCAACACAAAAGTAAAAGTTAAGCTTTAACCCCACTATGTTTAGGCTTCTACATGAGCCACAAAAAATTTTTTTTTAGATGTACTACTAAAATGAATAATGCTCTCATTTTCATGTCTAACTTTTACTTGTTCTTTCTTGAATTTTCAATGCCTTTCAAATGACTCCTGACCTCAAGTTACATGTTCCTCTGGAATCACAAGTTTGAAGTATGGTTTTCCCCAAACTTTGCCTTTTCTGTTCTGAGCCATATGTGATTATTGGCTTGGTTTAAAATAAAATGTGTAACATTAATGAAACAGGAAAGGCATTGAAACATAACTATTTTTAAAATATGTTGCTTAAAAGTAATTTCACTTGGGACAGCTAAGCATTCAGTGCATCACAGAATCACAGAATGTTAGGGGTTGGAAGGGACCTCTGGAGATCATCAAAACCTAGAATGAATGATTTGGAGTCTTAAAATAGTCTATCGCAGATGGTTATGAACTTTCATAAACAACATCTTGTACCTGCAGTGAAACTAAGTCCGAATCATTATTCTAAGCTGATAACCTACCCAGGGAGAAAGGATGATACTTTTACTTACATCAAAAACATGGCAGACCTTCCTTACAGTGGTACGTTTTATTTTTTCTTTTTTACACAAGCACAATTTGAAAGGCAGAACTGTAAATCTGCTATAAAATAATTATAACAATATTAATGCAAACATAAGGTAACTGGCAATCAAAAGACATCCCAGAATGCTGATAGAGCATTTTTTCATTCTAATGGACAGCTAGAACAATTTTCTTTAAAATACTCAAAAGTTTAGACAAAAGCAAAAGAATTCTTCACATCAAGAAGATTCAAGCCTTTCGACACTGTGAAAGATAAAAATACTTGCTACCAGAGAACAACTGCTGTTAGTCATTGGTATAAAAAAATGCTGGTCTGACATCTTTGAAACCTGAAACTATCAGCTTATCCCTAAGAAATTCACAACAGGGGCAGGAGCGATATGAAAATTCAGATCTCTTCATAGTCATTATGACTAATTCTGATGAAGGATTATCCTGTGCCTACATTTGTAGAAGTCTGATGTGCAGATTTTCACCAAAAAAAAGAAACCCTAAAATATAAATATTGCATTTATAAATATTGCATTTGTTAAATGCTTCTAACTATCAATTTATTTAGGAACAGGAACATGATATAGATATACCCATTTCTGTGCATATAAGCAATGACACATAGTGACCAATGTCAGCTTCATTTGTTCTTTGAAGAACTCATTCAACCTTTCCATATCTGTTTCTTCATTTGCAACTGCATGTTTCTGCAGGTATTGGCATATGGAAGAGCCCATTACTCTTTCAAGTGCATAAGTTCTTAAAGAATTCCAGTGCACACGATATACCCATTTGGGAAAGGAGGGGTAGAAGAGGAGAAAAAAGAGAGTTATGAGGGTGCTCCTCCCTGAGGACTTTTGGAGTTTAAATTTTTTATTATGCATTTTTTCCATCTAAATTTAACTTTTTAGCAACTTTAAATCAAATTAAATTTAATAAGATTTTGCTAATGTTATCATTTAAATTTTAAATTACATTTATTTTTGATAAGGAGGGCAAGACAGTAAAGAGGGGCACTTAGAAACATCAATATGCAGCTTCCTCTCTCTCCCTAGACCCAAGAAAGTAACCAGCTACATTTTCATGAAAGGAGGGATATGTTCAGACTTTCCCGGGAAGACTGAAAATAAACAGTTGTTCATGTGCCTTTTGTCAATGTACAAGTCAAATCACTGCCAAGTCCTCCTCTTTCCCGTCACGGATTAATGGCCTCTGGGCAGCTGCCTGGGGAAGGACAAAGGAGATGCCCATGTCACTGCTTGAAGCGTTTGGTAGTAATTCCACATCACTGCACTGGTATCTACTGGTGACAACAGAGGAAACCAATAGCTGCTGGCCCTGTTGCTGAAGCAGACCCAGCACTGCAGCCAAAAAGCCAATACCGTCAAGCTCCAAGACAAGTATATTAAGTAGAGGCACTAGCTTAGCTTTTGGAGTTGCTTTTTGCTCGGCCTGCAAGAAAAGTGGCCTGAGAGCAGTGGATCACCTCTGAAAAGTCTCCTGTCACATGAACTCTAAGTACACTGAGCTATTAAAAAAATAATTCCCTCTTAAAGTTGCAGTGACCCTTTGATACTAAAGTTTCATTGCATACAAATGGAAACTTTTCCCACCTTCCTCACCAGCCATCTTGCCCCATCCCTTTCTCTAATGAAATTTCCTCTTTTTCATCTCTTCTCAGTTCAGTGGCAGCTGACATCATAAAAGACAGATGTAGAAACCTGCCAAAGAACACACTGACCTTTCATGCTGACAGAAGAGACCTTTTAAAATTTTGGCTGCAGCCAGTAGACTTTACAGATACAGATTTGGGGTATCATCTTCACACATGGTTAATTAATTTCAAGTACCCAAACATCTCTACTGAACAAATCTTGTTTCATTGTCAAAAGGGACATGAGGGGACTTCCTCTAACTCCCTTTATACAGATTCCCCCATCTGAATAATTTAAAATGTTCTGCTGAAATCATATTCAATTACAGGGACCAAAACTTTCTTTTTTTTAAATTATTGCAGCAGTGTCAAAGGCAAACTGAAAGTCCTTTAAAACACAAGAGTCCCCTGCTGACACACCAAGTAGCTTCAAGAAAATTGTGTCTCAGACCTCATTTAATGCATTTTACATTACTTTCACCACCTTAGTGTCATGCACTCAGGTCATTCAAGTATTTCTGATTTCTTTCCCGTTCTACTTCATTTTGCAGCATCTCCTTAGCCTTGTAGGCTTTTGCGGTATGTAACTCAAACACGTCTCTTAAGTTGGTCAGTAGGACTTTATGTCAAAATCTGCAAGGAAGTGCCAGGGTTTATTATTTTTACGTTACTGCTATACAAATGTGTTTCTACATCATGGGCTATTGAATTTCAATGTTGATCCAAGCAGCATTACTCCATCAAAGTTAATAGGATAGCTTATGAAAGCAGAAAATTATTCAGAGTTTGATAGGTCGCAGAACGAAATTGGTGAGAAAAGCGTGCGGCATCACAACTTGCAAGGCAGTCACTGTGTTTAAGTTTCACTTTTGCATAGAAAAAAGGAACAAATGCCAATTGTGAAGTTCAAAGGATTGGCACAGTAGACAGGAACAGCTGAAGAGTTCATCATGGTTGCTTTTCAAATATTATGTATGCACAGGAGGAGAGAGAAAATTTCTTTGTGAAAAAAATTGAGGTAGTGTAACACACACATGCAGTTGGAGGAGGGAATTTTTAGCGATTAGATCAAAGACACAGATCTGCATCTTGTTTATGACAGCATAAAAAGAAAAAAACACCACCATTCGTGCTCCCACCAGTTACATACTACCAGTTTAAGTTTCCTGTAACAATCAGGGCTGTGTTAATCGGATACTGAGCATTTCAGAGTCAGTACTAGAACTCTACATTTCCAGTGTTTTATATAACTGAAAGACAGAAGCATCTCCTATCGAATATGTTTCAAGGGGAAAAAAAACAGGTTCTATAACATTAGATCCTGGAGAGGTTTTATAGTAATGTCTTTTCTTGTTGTTAATAGTTTCTCACCAGCCCTCCCTAATAACAAAATTCTCTTTGCTATAATTACAGGTTTATTGTCTCCTTGAACAATGAAACAACCTAGGCAGAATTTGACATTGCATAATGATTTTCAGCCTTATCATTTCAAACAAAACCCAAGTAGGTAATAAATCCAATGTTTATGAAATCTAGGATGTGTCAGAGAAAGACATGCCATTAAATGAGACTGTTTGCTATCACTATCTTGGTATTATTGCTTAAGAATATCACATGCGAAGCAAAGTTGAGCTCCATCCCACTGCTGCAAATTCCCTCTGACTGGGGTGGGAGAGAAATGGAAGCAGCAGCACCTACAAGAATGTGCCTCTGCCACTTTTATCTCTGAATCACTGCTTCCTTCCTTCAGTTCAGCTACCCAAGTTACAGCAGAATAATTTTGTACAGTTTGTGCAAAGCTTCCCTCTCTCTCATTTGCATGTATTTTGGCCACTTTTTTCAGCTCATGAAGTTGGAACATTATCATAGTTTTGAGCTTCTCAGCAGTAAGGAGAAAAAATCTTCAAATAATATGATCTCTGTTGCGAGAGCAAGGATGTGGAGGGAACAGATGCAGCACCAAAATGTAAAATAGTTGCTTTAGGGCTATATCTTTCTGCCTTTGCTACGAAAGGGCCTCATACAAATAAAGAAATTAGCTTACACTATAGATTATTCATAAAAAACCAGAACTCCTCTAGCAACAACTCACTTGAGGAAGGGCTGCTTTTGGAGACACTTGCTATTCACACATCAGAGTCTTCCACAAGTAGAAAAAGGAAAAAAAAAGACAGTACATGCAACTGCTTCTTGTCCATGCTCTGACACACGTGAAAAGCTGAACCAACGGGTTGCACTGAGGTTGAAGCAAGCCAAGGCACAGACACCCACAGCTGCAGCAGCAACACCGAGACGCGCTGCAAGCCCGTAACAACTGTGGGAAAGTCCACCTGGCTGAGGCTGAAATTTCATTCTTTCACAGCAAAGGAAGGAGAAGAAAAAGTCCAGTCAATTGTCACTTCTCAGCGAATACAGAAGCAAGTGTATTTCCTTACAAGATGTGTATTTGGAACAGATGTTGCTCAATCCAAAGCTCACATACCATCATGGGTCAATTTTATCTTCCATTTTAAAGTATCTAGAGTTTGCTTTAACGTAATAGTGATGAGAGATGCTTTACCACCAGCTGTAGACTAGAACAGGCTGAAACATTGCTCTTAAAAATGTCAAACAAGTAGTAATTTTTCAAATCACATTTGATCCGCATTTCATTAGCACAATGAAACTATAGGTTACCTGCAACACTAATGACCATGTGAAAACAAATGCGCTTTTTTATGTCTAGCTGCTATGCTTCTTTATGCCATTTCTATATGGCTATATAGCTACTTCCCAAGAGTCAAACCTTCATGCTCCTCAAATCAAGATTTTGCTGCTCAGATTTTTTAAAAGTAGGAATATTTTGCTTTTTTAATATAGGAAAGGGCAGTGTGTTCTGCCAAGTCTTTTTAAGATTATCATCAGTGCATTTTGTGGACAGATTGATATTCTAAGAGTGTTCTCTGCTATTGAATCAGCATAATCTTCTGACCCTTAAAACTGAGTTGCATCCACAAAGGAAGTGAACACATTGCCTCCAAAACCCCTATATGCCATTGTGTAAGAAGTAAACAAACCCTGAAGAAATAGTTATGTCAACACTTGGTTATGGTGCAAAATTTAATTTCACCTTATTTAAATATGACTAAAGAAACGAAATAGCTTCCAGAGCTGGTTCATCACAAGTTTCTCATTTATTCCTTGGCTTAGGAACTCTGAGGCATAAAAGTACCCTCTCTGAATCTATGAGAAACATCCTTCCACCACCGCCTCCTCACAACAAAACAGCAGAAACCAAAGAGACACAAAAACACCCAAAGGAAATCCTTGCTTGGAACCGCTTCCCTTTCAAATAGTATTTGTTGTGGGTTATTGGTCATTTTTCTAGACCTAAGTTACAGAACACGAGGTGTTTACTAAATAAATCCTGCATACTCTGAAGCAAGTACACTCCCCTTACTGTGAATAGTATTTTGTAACCACATGGTAATGAAATATTTTAAAGGATGTTGCAAAACTTTGGAACACATTTTAATATAGAGTATTTATAAGCTTTAGAAATTACAAAAGAAATGTAAACTACTCTGCATATGTTACAGCCAGGGAGAAGTTATTTTGCTCACAGAAGAATGAAGAAAAAACTTTTGCCTCTTTCAGTTTAAACTTTGTTTCCCTCATAAAACATAGTACCATAATAGAAACATTTAATGGCACTATTAACTCAACCACCTAAACCCACCATCTATACTAATTACATTCATTATACTAACTGAACAAAATCATGTAACCTAACAATTCCTTGTACATTAATTAATAAAACAGTATGTCTTCTGTATCAGAAATGCGTTCATTTCTTTCTTTCAAAGGTAAGATATTTAGGGGACAGATAAAATTCCTAACTTCCATCATTACTATATTTGGACAGACTGTTAACTTTTGTAATCACAGTGACTGTTCAGGGCAATGGATCTCAAGTGAAATTGAAACTTCATGCAAATTTTGCATATCTAATGTGTTGAGAGTTTTTTGTCTCCTTGGTGACATTTGAAGAGAAAGACATGAATCAGCAAGGTCATTTCCATAAAAGCACTGCAAGGAGTCACAAAAAAAGAAAAAAGTCTGAAAAGTTTCATCTATATTATGAACAATCTTCAGTAACTCTATGGGTTTATACAGTGGTCTTCCAGTACACAATGTCCTCTCCTCAAGCAGGTAAAGAGTAAAGCATTTATTTGACAGGTCAGAAGGATGGACAGATCAGATGGACCATCTCAAAATTACAGAAACTACTTTATCTTCTGGCAGTGAGCTCATAATACCTCATTAATTGATCACATGGGCTGGATCACTTGAATAGTCACTGACTTGCCTTTGTTTTAGAGTGCAAAATAGCCAGAGGAGGGGGAAAAAAAACAAAAACTTCAGGCTTGAATTATTATGCAAACTACAGCTCTGCACCTAAAAATCCCCACTTGACTATTGCTTTATTTGAAAAAAACTCTGATGTTAACTGTATCTTAGCCTTTGATAGCTGGAAGTCTTAGACACCTTCAGTTTCTTGGTGGTTTTTGTGGTTAGTTGGTTTGGGTTGGATTTTTTGGGGGGTTGGGTTTTTAGTTTTAAACACATGACCTCCATCTTTCCAGACCTGAGCTGCTTCACATCTGTTGTTCTGTTAGGCATAAGTCTGGCCTAATTTCCCCACCTTGCTCTTGAGAAACCTGATTTGATAGATATTTCACCTATTATTTCCATTCAGGAAAGACATGGCTGAACAAAAACAAAGAATGCTTTCATCCTGATATTGCAGAGTCATTATGATCCTCCAGAGACCAAAATACAGCTCACCCTCAGCCTTGGAAGTCAATTGAACAATGGACGTCTCCAAGATAAGAATTATTCTCTAACTTTCTTATTAAAGCTATTATTATGTCTAATAATAATTAAAGAAGGAATAGGCTAGAGGGAGAAAGCTCTAAGTACTTTGTCATTTGGTAGCTATGTAGGTCTGCATCCTAAAACATGCATTTCATTTCATATTGAATAAATAATTTCAGTATTACTAATAAGCAATCTTTGAAGAAGGAAATGGAGGAACCAGGCCTACACTTAATAATCAGGACACTTCCCTGGGAAGGCAGAGTAATGTGTATTTGGCCCAATTAGTCTTTGATGTTACTCCACTGTTCATAACAAAATTAAATTCAAGAACTGGAAAATACCACAGACTCATTCAGCAAAATAGTTTAGACAGCAAAACCAACCAACCAAAAAGCAGCAAACTCTTCCCATGAAGAAAGTTGTACCTTGATTTCACACCCTCCAAAAGTGCACTAAACAGTGAGCTATGCTTGATGAACTAAGCAGGGGAAAGGGTGGAAAAGAGGAAGGGGAGCACAGGTTTGCATTTCTAAATCTCTCAATCCCTTGAAGAAACAAAATCAGAAAAAACAGACGAGGCATCAGTATTCAGAAAATAATTCTATTCTGTCAATCCCAGGGAGAAAGATCATCCCCTGGAAGAACTAAGAAAAGGGTCTAAATTTTAGCTTTACAGGAGTTTAAAGACCCATTCCCACTCTCAGCAGGTCCCTCAGCAATTCACTGTATACACCACACGCACCAAACCAGTATCACAACGAGAGATGTCCGACTCTCCCTTCATACTGCATAAGAACAACTTAACACAGTTCCAGATCTCAGGTTGGGAACTAACTGCTTGTACTGGTAGTTATCCAAAATGTATCAGAAAATAACCTTTCCATGACTACTACCAGCCCTTGAAACTATTCATTACGCTTTCTGAATTCGATTTGGTGTTAAGTGGCTTGTTTGAGTGCTATTATTTCTGCACACAATGATCTATTCTTTGTTCCAGTATGAGTCAAGCTCTCTTAGTGGCAAGTTAGGCAGGGTAAACATTTGAAAGAATAAATGGGCTCACCTGGTTTCATAAAAACACCTTAATACAAAATGGTAGGGTCAGTCATGGCAGAGGCAGAAACAAAGTTCAATGATTATGTTTCCCAGCTCTGAATTAATGTAGCCAGATTACAGATCCTTTAAAGAATTTTTTTTAAGCTTTTTCTTTGATGCAAGTGACTGAGCGAAAGTTATATTGTAACTACATCCAGATAATGAAAAGATTTGGTGTTAGGATAATTTTTTTAAAAAAATCATCTTTTCCAACTTTCTTTAAGCTCCAACAACACAGAACAAACTTCTATATTGCTTAACACATCCAAGACCCTGTCTACATACTACTTGAAGAAAAAAAAGTTGTTCTCACGAATCTCCCTCCATCCTTCCCCTCCTTTTCTCCTTCAAGCCATTTAATGAGCAGATTTTTCAGGCCCCTCTCCCCACAGCCTTTGCCTCTTTGAACAAGTAAATATTGGGAATCACCGTATCAAATTCCACCTAGGCTGTCCCTGAGAATCTTTGAACTGTGTACTAAATACCTGCTCTTATATAGAGAAGAAATGGATATAACAGAAAACAACTTTGATTCCCTCACCTAAATTTACAGAGAGTACACGCACATTTATCTACATAAGCTTGGTTTCAGACCAGCCATATAGGACCTTCTTTCCCTCCCTTCCTGCTCCTTCTCAATCCACAGATTTTACGAGTTTTTGCCCAAGATAAAATTTGCATCTCTTTCCGCTTAAGCTAAAAATCTTGTAGAGACAGCATATCCAATTTCAGGACATACCAGATCCAAGTTATAGCCTTTTCTAAACTCTGATCCCTATTTTGGATCCTAATTTTCTTAGTCTGTAATTAGCAATATTATTTTAGTATCTTATTAATAATCAGTGCCACAAACTAAATTACCATAGTTTCAGTCAAATCATCTTTCAAACCCAGTAAAACAAACAGTGTAAAACACATGCATTTCCTAGCTACAGACAGGTATGCCATAGCATGCAATTTTTAATTTTATGGGAACAAGCAGTTCAAGTTGGACTAGTAGGTTATTAAGTGATTATACTTCATTAATTAAGCAACTTAAAAAAAAATAAAAAAAACCCAAGTAGTCTACATGAATCAGTGGTTGAGGAGTTCCTACCCTTTCCCAGGAAGGGTGCTGCACCTCACACCCAGCCCCATGCCTGTGCTGTCTTGCCTCTGCAGCGCAAGCCTTGAGGGAAAAACTCGTATCTTCTGACGCTCCCAACTGCACAACCTCGCACGATCTGCAGCCTTACACACAGCACAAATGTTACCAAGCTTTTCCTGCGAGCGATTTCAATGGAATTTTGGTTTAATTGAAACCATTAAGTCCTGTTAACGAACCTCACCTGATGCACTGGGTCTAGTGCAACAGAATTTCGCTAGAAGGAATTTTAACAGGAATCCAAGGCTGGAGATCTAGTCCTGTTCCAAAAAACGTTTATGATTCCAACAGTTCCATGTCAACAGGAATTATTATTACCCAGTTTGTTTCTGTCACTTCCTTATTTTCTAGCAAAACACTACCTTCCCTGCAAAGTGGTTAGAGTGGAGAAAAACAACCCACAGCTTTTAAGTTCTCCAGAAATGTTTGCGGAAATCTAAGCTACCAGGCGGACTTGAGGATGGCGTGTGCTGTATTTGCTGTGGAGAACAGAACCAGGGTATGATGAAACTGGCTTAGCTGATTATAAAAGTAAATTATTGTACGCACTCTGAAACCAAAGAAAAAGTTTAATTTAGTGGTGAGGAGCTGAGAGTGGAAAAACTAGTTTCCCAGCATTGTTCTTCAGAAGCCCAGAGGAAAATTTTAAAACATAACCCAAATCAGTTTTGCTTCCTGTCACCCTCCCTTAAATAAACAAAATACTCTCAAGGTTGACTCGCCTTATTTAATAGCACCTTTTAAAAGACATTTGTTATTAGAGTTTGGCATCATTAGTTTTTCTGGAGTGCACTGTCAGCATGTGAGCAAGTACAGATGTGGAATTCATGCATGTGTGTTACATGGTAGAGCTTGCCTTTAGCATTTCTCCATTTCTGACAAGCAAGAAAGTAATTATCAAACTAGTTGATGCAGAATCCTGAGGCTATAGTAACTAGTTAACCTAATTTAATTTTTGCTGGTTTTGCCAATATGTAGTTGTTTTATTTTTTAATTATTAAACTGCCTGGTTTTTGTAAACTGACTGTCAGCCTGAATGTCTAAGGTCAGAATTCCCTTTGTGAAACAAAATGCCACCAAAAAGAAGAAAAAAATAATCACTGAGAGTTCCAGTTTTTAATCCCTCTGAAAGAAAAGCCATTACATGTGAAAAAAGTATTCCTAAGTGGAGCTAAATTAAAGAAAAAATTGTTTGTGGATTCCAAATACATACTCTGAACCCATAACTAATTTTTGCATTCCTTCATTTTTTCATGTAGCCAGGGAAGAAAAGCCAGGGGCTGCTAAGATCTGCAGTCAGGCTGCAGCAGTAACAGGAGTTTCTGCCACAGGACATCTTCCCCACCATCCCTGGCTTTCTAGCTGAGAAGCTATCCTTTTCCACACTTGGTTGTTCCTTAAAGAGGAACTCCCCTATAGCTTTACAGTTTATTGCTGTCCTTCTCTGAGGTACTATTCCAGAAGAACAAACCAGCACTACATACGATATTCAACAAGGTGCAGGCAAAACAGGATTTAATACATGATGTTTTGTTTTGTTCTCTGTTCCTTTCCTTAACAACTCCTAACACTCTGGATCATTACTGAGCTGAGGTTTTCACAGAACTATTTATCATAAACTCCAAACCTCATTCCTCAGTGATAATGAGGATTCAACTCCAGCAACTCAATAAGCCTGCAGAGCAAGGACAGCAGCAGGGCAGTGGAAGAGAAACCTTTAAAGACCTACTTTAAGAGCTATATCCCAAGGCTGGCTTCTCAGTTTATGAAAATGTACATGAAGGACTCAAAATCTGTCTTCATCCTCTGCAAGCACAAAAGCAGGATCTAGACAAATGTCAGCCAAAGAAAAGGAGTAATGAAGCAAGTCAACAAAGAAAAATAAAAATGCAACATCAAGAGTGACTAGTGCAGTGCAGAATGGTTCAGAAACCATCCCCGCGTCTCCAACATCACAGGCAAGCACTGCTTCCTCATCCCTGTAAATGGCATCTGATACTGAGGAGCTACTGC
>NW_009730222.1:87723-126382 GCF_000703405.1 Apaloderma vittatum
TAAACAACCCTGACGACAGCTCTCCTAGGCAAAGAAAGCCAACACCGTTCTGGGGGATTCATCTGCTCGCTCTATCCACACGCCGGGCTTGGATGCAAGCCAGCAGGGCTCCCAAAACCTGGATAGCGATAGCTAGTGAACTGCTTCACTCGAGCTTCAAAGGTTTCCTCTCAGCAGGATTTATGATCTCGGCACAACACCATGCTAACTGCAGTGACATAGCTGCCTACTGTTCCCCAGAGGGCAAGAAATGTGCTGAAGTCTGCTAGCAGAAGACCATAAAGACAGACCAGGAGGACATGTACATCTTTTTTAAGTGAAGACTGCTCGTTAGTGGACTGAGCAACTCTAGATGCTAGCCCCTACTTGCTCTTTGCCTTTAGGCAAATCAGCTAGTGTCTTTCCAGGATTAAACTAACTATAAGCACAGGGGTGAGATAAAGAGAGACTTGTGTCCTCTCGTTCAGTGGTGGCTTAGCTACCAGAAAACTGTCAGAAGTCCCTTGAGGCACATGAGAGTAGCAGCACAGACCAGTCCAAGCTACTTGTCACAAGATGCTGTTAACACTCCAGTAAATCTTATGCAAGAATAAAACACTTGAGGAGTGCAGGGAAATTGCAGATCTAACTTTTTGATAAAGAGTGATCTCTAAGATCCCTTCCAGCCTAGGCCATTCTATGATTCTATGATTCTATGATTATTTACGCTCATGGGGGCATGCATCAGAGTCAAAGAGCCAAGAAACATTGCCGAGGGAACACCAGAGATTTGACACTTGTGATGTTTTCTGCTCTGAAAGGCAGATCATCTTCCTCCAATCCTTTCCAGGGGCACTGAGTGAGTAACGGGAGTGCTTCTGAAGAAGTTACATAGCCAAAAATTATAAGAGATTACACTTCTTGCTCTTTTGCTCACCAGTAAAATTGTCACATAATGCAAGAGTCTGCTCAGATTGAAGTGGAAGAGGAGTCCATTCTGGTGTGACAGTATTAATCACTGCAGCAGATAGTGCTGAGTCAGGAGGATGATATATGAAGAGAGACTTCATAAAGTCACTGAGCAACAAAGAGAAGTGATAACACTTTCGGGAGAATGCTGCACTGGAAAATTATTAGATTTTTTTCCTATAAAGGAAGACAGGCTGCGTTTACCATCAGATCAACTACTTGTGTCTATATCTGATAGATCCCAGTTGACAACAGTGAATAAATACCCTGTTCAAGCGTTATCTGTGTTATCACTGGCTTGCTTTGTCACTTTCTGAAGTTTTGTAGCCATTGAAGCTGTTTGATAAATGGTTGCCCATCAATAAAGATCATCACTTAACGTCTAGATTTGTCTCAGCAAGTGCCAACTTTTTCTAAATCACTGAAGCACTTTATCAAAATTTAAAGCATGCTCATTAATTCAGGACTTCCCAAATTACCAGCTTATCTTAATTCACTATATAAGATACTTGTCAGGTGTTTAGAAGAAAAATTGACATCAACGAATCCTTAGGGGAATGGAGAGGTGGGCTAAGTGGGTGGAGGAGGGAGTTCAAGAAGACTTGAAGATTGTCTTATCAATGAATTCTCAGCTGAATATTCAACCAACCACCCCGTGCCAGAAAATGGCATGGGTGTATCCTGGATTCGACACAAAACCAATCATGTAAGACATCGGCATTATCTGATGCATTCATTTTTCTTGGATTTTCTAGAGAAGATGACAGACAAAATTAACTTCCTTTCAGGTCATTGACAGACTTTGGAACGAATGACACAGAAAGCTAGAAACTGGTATTACACAGAAGAACATAAAGCAACATGCAGGTCTTTACACTGTACTTCATGACCAGTTAGCCAGCTGGAAATCTATACCTGATTAATGGCAGATTTTCTATTTGTTCGGGAAGCAAAAAACATGAGTCAGTTTTGTGTTTTCTAGCACGTGGGGTAATTTAGCTCACACACCTCGCTATCACTTGGTCGCCAGACCAGCACCAAAACTTGTTATTTCCACTGGGAGAAATGATCAAGCATAGATACTAATTCAGTTCCCCATCACATTTGATAAGGCTGACAGCTTCAGAAGGGGAAAAAACCTCGTAACTGCTTATTTGGCCAGAGTGTTATGAAATGATGTGGGCATTTGCTGCACAGCAGGGGACAGCTTTTACTGGGCAGGAGCTCAGCAGACAGCAAAGCTATGGTTTGAAACTGCAGATCTCAAGTTTCAAGCCTGTTTTCTAGTGCAGGTCACACCAAGACAGACCTCTCTTTGAAACTTGTTCCACACTGTTGGAACCGTTACTGCAAGTCTATTTGCTCACATACATTATTAATATCAGCCTCATGTGTCATCCCCCTCCTAACCTTCAGTCCAGCTATTTGAATTTCATTAGGCTATAACTCGAGTCAGTTGAAACTCGGCACTGAAGATGGACAAATTGTAACAATTCTCTCATCTCATTATTAAAGATTTATATTACAGTGTAAGGTATAAAGTTTACAAACTTTGTGTTTTTAAATGGGGAAAAAACCACAAAATGTTCTCTGGTGAAGACAAAGTGTAGCGCTCCTCAAATACTATTTTTGTCTTCTATTATTTTAGAACAACTTGCACAAGTCAGTCCATTCCTTCAGAATGCAGAGAAACATAGTTTTCCCTATAGAAAACATTCCGTTGAGTCACATTCCAACAGCAAGAATCCATTGTAACATAAGGGTTTGAGAAACACAAGGGATAAAGTTTATATAGAATGTCCAGCGTAGGTGACCACTTCTTGCTTTTTTCTCCCAAGAAACTTGAAAGATGTGAGATTAGAGCCCCTCTACAGTGCGCAGCAGCAGAGAGAACATACAGCATTTCCTCTAAAGGAAAAAGCCATGCCTTTTTTTCTGTTTGTTTTGGGGGGTTTTGTTAAGTTTCAAAACAGTTTCTCAGCCATTGCTCAAAAAGTCTTCAAAAACTAGGCTCATCTTAAGGTTAGCATTTTGGAAAATTTTCTTCACATTAGAAAACCAAAAAAGCTCTGGGCAGAGGTCAGGTGGTTCCATCGTCATAGCCACACGAGCAACCAAGCTTCACAAAAGATTTTCTTTTTGGTTCAGAACGGCTTTTTCTCTTTCCATAATTTCACCCTCTAAAAGGCCCTTATTTGACAGTAGAAAATTACATCAATAAAGTTTTTGATAAATGTCCCTGGCTATTAGAAAAAACAGAGTGGTTAGTCTTTCTGTTAATCATAAGCCCTCTTTATATATGGTTTTAATGACACAGTAATTCTCCTGTAGTTTTCTAAGTGACTGTTTGCTTTCCCTTTTATCATTCACATTCATGTACTGTCTGGTGCACTAGCTGTCCTTGACATTCCCTTATTAGGTTTACAAATAATCATTAATTTGTTTTGTGTTCTGCCTCCTGTTTCGGTGATATATAGGCATGTCATTACCTTTCTAAAGTGTATTCATTATTTTACTTCTTCCAAAAAAGCCCACTACTTTTCACGCAGGGTTCAAGGCAATTTGCATGGTACACACGTAATGGTGTACACCGCTCCGTGCATCTTCACCAACGTTCGCTTTATCTATTCTTTAGATTTCATAATTAATGGACTTGTGATCTGAAGTCTCTTTCACTGTTTGATTGCTCTTTCTCTTGATCTGTTTGAAAGGCATTGCACTACAGTGAATAGAATACTAAGCCCGTGCTCAGGCTTGATTGGTATTCCTCATTTTGTCCCAGGCCTTTGTATTGCACCATCTCCATTTTTCTCCCACCCTAGAAGAAGTAAAACATTCATAAAATACAGGTTTGTGCATGGGGTTTTTTTGTGAGTTTCGTTGCTTGTTGGGCATTTTTTTGTTTGTTTTTTTTTTCTCTGGGGGGTGTTGTTTGGGCTTCTTTTAGGAGGGACTCTCTTATTCTGGTTTTGTAGAGTACAAAATACAGAATTACTAGTTCCTGTGGGCACCAAGGCCACCTTTTTTGTGCTTCCACTTTCTTTCATAAGCTACTTCTATTAGTTTAGATCAAGTTTTGAGGAACAGTTCTTTGATATAAAAAGGTAAGGTTGCACTGCTTTGTGGTTTGAACTCAGCTTTCATAACACTGAATGTCATATTAGTAACAATAATAATTTTATCGAAGCTTTGAAACATAGTAGAAAATGCCAATACCAATTTCATACATCAATTGTCCTTGAAATAATGAGTTAAGTTTACAGTCATCCTCAGACTTGTGCCCCTTCTACCCCGAGAAGCTAGCTCAGGATGGTTTACTTACAACCTCCATTGTGGCTGACTTTAATTGAGGCATATTTACTAGCAACTCATCTGAATTTTAAAGCCCTAAAAGACAAACATGACTCATCTTATTATACTTTTTTTTTTCCCTAGCAGTTTTGGTAGCCTAGTTTATATAATGCTGTTGTTGTCACCACTACTAAAAAATGCACAGACATTCTAGATAACCTTGTTCAAAATATAGACTTAACTAAAAAGTTAAAACCACAACAAATTAGCATCAGACTTCACTCATATGTCTGAAATTTAGAAGCTATACTTACAAAATTAACAAAAGTTTAATAGCCAGATAAAGAGATAGCAATGACATGATTGTCTTAAGCTGCCAAGAAGCTCTTGAAGTATGGGAAGAAGAACTAGGTAATGGGCCTGTCACCATTCTCAGCACTGTTTGGAGATTTAAGAAACTCTGGAATCAAAGACCCATGGAACTGGCAGAACCCACTTCCCTCTGAAAGAAGAATACCACCCTATGTTTTCTGTGGCTGACAAAATTGAGAAATTATTATATTACCCAATAATTTAAAAGGAGCCATGGAAAACCAACACAAGAATTATTAATAGAAAGTGGTGTAGCTGTCAGCTTGTCCAAAGCTGGGTCCCCCAAAAGCCTGCAGATGTCAGCCCTGTGAAAGAATCCCACTGAAGCTGTACAGTATCAGAGGCCATGTTACAGGCGTTATTCATGGATATTAGAAAAGTCATCCTGAAGAACAAAGGACACTGACCAGAACTAAATAATTTTGGCTGTACCCTCAGAAGCAGTCAGGCATGTTGTTTAACACATGGTACAGCACAGGTGATATCAGCTTGATGCAGGAATTGAATATGTCATTATCCTGTTCACCTTATATGACAGGTATGTTAACAACAGATGCTGTCACTACCCTGGAAATCAGAGCAGGTTTTAAGTTTCTATTAGGAAGAGAAACTGAGAGATGCAGATACAAGGCAGATCACCTTCTCAGTGGCTTTAAAACAGCAGATGACTTCAAGAAAGGCGTGCTAAAGAGAAAGAAATTAGAGCAAGATTAATCTGATTTATACTGGAGAACCAGTATGGATTGAGATCTCATGTTCTGCCTTGAAGAAAATAGTAACAAAAATCAGTTGTGTCATGTACTGTGTTTTTTCTCATGTATATTAAGCTAATAGTAAAAAAAGTGATATGCCTTGTTATGTTAGTAGAATCCCATAACCATCAATTTATCCAAATACATCGTTAGACTTTACATTCAACAAAAGGTATTTTCTGCCCTGTACTCATAGCTAGGCGCATTTACTGATCCATGCTGAATATCTTGTTTCTCTTTACATCACTTTTAAGGAACCATCCTTTATTTTGCTCTGAACCTTGTGTCAACATCTGCACATGTGTAAAGAAAGTGTAAACCATAATCCTGTCAGAAGTGATCGTGTTTCCCACCCACTCTGCCAGAATGATTACGGTGTGTTTTAGGCTTTTGGGCAGTCTGGTCCAGAGTGTCTTACGGCAGCCTTTTGCAACACAGTCCAATTAAAGTGAGCCCTGTGCTGTCCGCCCTGTGATATTCTAAAACTGTAAAGGCACATGAACTAGATATATTTTTAATGCATGTTTCAATCACTAATACAGTGAAGCTGAATAAACTTAAATAAATTGTTGAAAAAGGTTAGCTATTGCAGTTTCTTGGAAGTAATGTCTTAGTGACAGATTTCTTTTCCCCCTTTTATACTGGTTTTGTAGAAATGATAACAAGAACATGCAGCAGCATGTAGGATATTCACATCATTTTACTAGGGAATTACATCTGCAATAAGTTTTTCAGCATTTTCCTAATAGGTCTCTCTATTTAGGGATTCATAACTCCAGTGAAATTTCAATATCATCTGGAACTTGGCAAGCAGATTCTCCGCTCAAGAAATGTTTTTCACGTGAGCCTTGGGGAAAAAAAAAAGACATTACGCAGGAACACATATGCATACTTTATTGCAGAAGTGACATTAAAACTAAAAAGAAACTATACTTATTCTATCAGTTTATATACCAATGGGAATTCTATAAGCTTTAGAACTGGAAAGCTTTTCTTAAGGAGAATTAAAAGCTAGACAGAAAGAACACTTCATCCTTCCTGAAAGATGAAATTATTAGTGTAAGCCTTAAAAGAAGAATGGAAGACAGTTTGGAAAAATATATTACCACATATCAATTCTCTTCCTTGAGGTAGCTAGGTCATAACTATCTGTACCTGTGTTAATATTGGGAATGCCTGAAATAAATTGTATGCAAGTAAGATAATCAAGATCTATGTAGGTATATTCAGCGAAAATTTGAAGTGAGGTCTAAAAGGCAGAATCAATCCATGCAAGATTCTAGAGCAGGAAAAAAAAATAAAATCACTCTTTAAACAAGTTTTTCTATAGATTCCAAGAAAGTGATTTAAAAAACACAAATAAAGTAAGTGTGTATTAGCAGAATTAAACCCTGTTATTCTGTAGAACACAAAAACAAAACCAAAAGTGAACACAAAACAAGTTTCAGCTGCTTTAAAAAAAATGCTTTCGTTTATCCAGTAAAACTCAACTGCATGCAGACTGAGCCTCCCCACAGCGTTTCAACAGAAACAAAACCTACTAACTGCCTGCACATCAATATCCTTTTGCAATGACCACTTTAAATCTCAAGGCTAAAGACATGCTCTCAAATGAAGTACATCATCAAGGACCAAATAATTTAAAAGGTCATGAAGAAAGTTATGCTTGAGTAGTGTTGTAACAAATAAGCAAACCAAACAAGCAATAGCTCATCCACTTCCCCTTTCTGCCTGACTTAGCACCATCCCTCCTTCCACTCACAAGGGTTTGAAACCTCAGGTCATAAAAGCTGCCATGTGTTCATTAGGGTCATAAACATATGACACCTAAATGACCTTAATATCCTTAGTACAGTTCCTGAACTACACAAACCAGCCACACTTGCCTTTTTAACAGCATCAACAGAATGCATCTTACAACACAATTGTGACTTTCACAGTGGCAATATTTGCTCCCTTCCTTAATGTTTTAAAGGAGGAAAAAAGTGGAATTCGAACCTCTTCCATATTCATGTACTTCCATCACTTCTTACTCAAGATGACCTCAAACGTCATACCCCACATAACTTCTGTATCAGAATTCTCTAAGTACAACCTATAGCAGTTTTGAGAAGCTCAAACGGGCTTTCATGCATGACTACCATTAATTAACCTAGAAATCTTGATGTAGAAGTTTAGCTTAAGAAAATCACATTAATTTAATCAGTGTTATTTTATATAACTGCAGTTATATTTTGTTCATCACTACCCATAATACTGTATCATTAAGCACGTTTAATTCCACATAAAGCAGTCGCTAAAGCCTTCTTCAGACATCATTTAACCCAGCAAGCCTCAGGCACCACTGGAAAAAGCATGCAATTTGAGAACAGGCATAAACGCAAAGATAGCATGAGTTTGGAAATATGTCATGCCTCAATGAGCAAATACAACAATCTCGTGTTAATAATAAAATTCTGGCATTTATAATTCTAATTGTTGATAGCAAGGCATACTCTGTAAAAGGACAGTGATCTTTTGAGGTATATATTACTGTGTCAAATACAGTAATCTAACATAAATAGCGGTTAATTTTCTCCTTCATTACCCCCCTTTAAGTTCCAGTGCAATTACTGTAGCGAAATGTGGATCCAAGACAGTGACTTCACCCCAACCTGGGAAAGTCTCTCCCCACTCTTTTCTGAAGTAATTAAACAGGCATCCTTCAGCCTCAGCAGAAGGTGTAAATGATGTTGAACTGCTCCATCCCTCACAGGTCACTTAATCTTACATGTTCTCAGTCAAAACGATTGCAATGGGGAGGTCAAAAAACTACACATCCCACACATGCTTTTAACCTGAAGCTTCTTGTTATTTTAGAATTCCACGAACCCTAAAGGTTCATCTTTCAAAATGTGAAAAGAGAACTAGGCAGCATCTATCCTACGTAGTGTAGAATGACTGTAGAAATCCTTCTCCTCTTACTGGGCTAAGAGTTACAGACCATCAGCCTCACATAGCAGCAGAAACCCACTGAAACCAAACCCTCCATCATCTGGATACAGGAGAGCGCGATTCATCTCCGAAACAGCTTATCTGTTGTCACTGAGCAGTGACAGCGAGAAAACGCTTTCCCGTGGAGTCCTGAGTCATCAGCATGAACTTCTGCCACCCTCCTCCATTAGGCATTTGCCTGCTGAGCGGTTATTTGCCAACGCAGTGAGAGATAAACATGCTAGCCATGGGGGGAACAGAAGGGGAGAAAAAAGCCAATAAAAAAAACCACAAAAAATGTGGGGAATTGGTATAAAGTCTTGTAAATATCAGAGACAAGAAGTGGAAATAATCCTCATCCCAGCACACATAAAACACATAAGAGGTTCTGTAACATGCTCCTTGTAGGGACTCCTCTGAGGATTCCGAAATACTTGCTTACATCTGGTACTTCAGTGTTTACACCTCTATTTTCACATGCTTTTAGACCTGGCAATTTTTACTTGTTTGCTGTTTTCTTACAGCTTCACATATCAGGTGATAAAACCCTGAATTAGTGGTTCAGATCACCAGCTAAACTGAACAGCTTCATATCAACTGAACTCAATTATTATGTTTTAATTAACCACAAAAAGATCTAACCCCTTAGAAATAAAGATTTCTCTTTCATCTTCCAAGCAAGTAACAGAGTATAAACATAAATCATTCTGAAAAGCCAGTTAAAAATGAAACTTCCCAGATGTTTTATTATTTCAATATGCCTACTGGAATAACCAGCATTCCTAACCACCTCCTTTTCATTAATAGTGAAGTTATTAATTATTTTTTCCCCCTTGTAGCCATTGTCTACACCCCTTCAGTGCTCTTGCCACTGTGACTACATAGTCTATGCAGTCATTCCAGAGCTCAGCTTGATCCAGCTAGCAGAGGCCGCACATTATCTGAGAGCCTACAGATTTTAGACTGAATTATATGTACAATTATGTAATGGTCTGTTTTATAGTCCATTATGGAATTTACACTATAGTCCCACAGAGAACCGACAGATAGGAAGAATAATGCATTTCTTCTTTTGTGAGTGAAATCTAATTACCTGTTCAAATCTCCAAACATTTGAACTGCAATTTAAAAGAGAAGAAGGGAAAAAGGTGAATTGGAACACAAAGATAATTAGAAGTAAATAGTTGTGAATGTCTGTAGTATGGTTTGGCTGTTTTACATAAATCACACACATTCAAAACAACTCTCTTCACAGGTTAACATTTTCTTTGCTTGCCAACAAGTAATAGCCCAGTTCACTATGGCAATAACTATTATTTCTTTAAAGGGCAGCTTACAAAATATTCTGATAGGCTCCAGCTTCATTGAAACTTGCACAGGCAGTGAAAGGTAGAGGAAGACAGACACATTATTGAGGATGTAATTTTATTCAGTTTAATGCAATCAATGTGAGACATCATTCAAAACGCTGAAGGATTCTTCATGGATGCAAAAGACAAATATCGAACAGTCCCCCCCCTTTCAGGGGATTAATATCATTCACAAAACTATATTCTCATCAGATACTAAAAATGTCTCCAAATCCATTCTCTTCTGCCAAAAAAGGAAAAAAAAAGAAGAGATTGCTATCTGCCATTGATAGAAAAAGAATAGAATTTCAGTTTTACTCCTAGAATAAGTTCATCACTATTTAGTAGCTATATTCATCTGAAATAGAGATGAACAAACCCACCCATGGCAAACGACTGGAAAATATAGATTCAAACTCTAAATCCATTGTCTTCCAAATGAACATGCCCTATATTGTGGTATCTGCAGATATCTGCATTCTGTCATTGTGGCCTCTGTATAAACTTCAGTTTTCATAACCTCTGTAAATTAATTCTGAATGATTATTGAAACACTACATCACAATTTAGAGTTAAGCAAGTCTTTTAAACTCTTTCCAAATATGCATAAGGTATAATTTTATATTCTAGATCTGTGATCTTGTCATGAGGACATACAACTGCACGGCAGAGAAATCACGATTTGGATGATCACAACTCCTCCCACGTTCCTCCCATTACATGAAGGATAGAAAATTATTTCACCTGCAAACCTTTCTTAAACTGGTTTTGCAAAATCTGTTGTTTTTAAAAAGCCAGCCTTTCAAGGCATGTTACCTGGTAAAGCTCTCTTCAAGTTTCAAGTGAGTTTCCAATCTTCTTTGTATGGAAGATTAAAATACTCCAAAAATTAAGAAATTTGTGAAATCTTTAAAGCCTCTTCCCCTCTATGCTGCTTTTTGTAGAGTAGTTTCATCTCATTACATGACTAATAAGGAAGGACTAATGTCACACTTTCAACCAGTTCCTGCTCATCTTTTGATCTTTTTCCTTTAAAGACATTTTCAGACTACAAGTTCCTTCCTTATGTTACGTGACTTAATGACAGAGTAGTTTTAGGAAAAGGGAATAAAGGTTCTGTCCTTTTTTGGCCAAGGCCAACCTCAAGGCCTTGTGTGAAGAAAAATATTTGTGCAATGCTTCCTTGGTGAGCAGGGAAGGACAGAAATATTTCAGGCCCAGAGAGCCTTCCACGAAACATGCTCATTGCTAATTCATTCCAATTACTTCATAGTCTGAAGAAATGAAATACAGGAGAAGTAATCTGAATTTTGCTCACCTAAAAATATATTTTCTGCTTCTACCTCATAAGACAACACATTATTTACATAGATAGTTTAGGGAAATAATTGCTCATCACCCAGCCATGGAATCAATTCAGAGCATTAAGATGTTTCAAAGAACACCTTCTTTTGTTGTAAGGTACTAACAAGTTGCTCGCACCAAAGATATTACAAGCTTGCCACTGACTTTGAAAGAACAGATACAGAAGTGCAGATATCTCTAGAAGAAAAAAAAACAAAACCAAACAACCAACAAACCAAACTCAAACAGGTAAAGATTTCAGTAATATGAAGGGGTTTGTCAATGTTTGTGTCATATTGCACCTTTTAAATTCTATACCGTCCCCTCTTAACACAAGCAAGACAGGATCATGCCAGGCTTTGCTATCTTATCCTTTTCTCCTCTCACAGGTGTGCAGGGAGGTGCCATGCCTAAACTGTAGATATCACACACAGAATACTGGGAGCTGAGCTTCCAAGTACTAAAGTCTCCTCTGGAGACATTCAAAACCCGCCTGGATGCGTTCCTGTGTGACCTACTCTATGTGATCCTGCTCTGGCAGGGGGCTGGACTAGATGATCTTTCGAGGTCCCTTCCAATCCCTGACATTCTGTAACTCTGATTCTCTGAAGTTAGGAGGAAAAAAAAGCGCTCAACAAGGTTAAACACATCAGATTCAGGGACTGTGCAGTAGAGTGTTTTTAAATTGCAATTACTTCCAAGCAAAACCCACCTTCGTCTACATCTATTTTAGAAAATGGGAAATGTGTTTTGATTAGTTGTTTTAACTCCAGCTGCAATCTTAGGCAATACATTTTCTTAGTTCTTAGCAGAGGGCAGCCATTTACAGGAAAGCAAGGGATTTTGTTTCTGTAATACATGTTTTCAGGTTTTTTGTGGACGCTCATGAGCTGCTTTTTATGCTCATTTGAAACAGTATTAAGATCTTCAAAAATGTTACACATTTATGTAAAAAATGTAAAATGATTTCTCCAAAGAGAACTCTGTAATAGAAGGCCATTCACTTAAAAATGGTAAATTGTGCATCTGTCTACTCCTTTCTGATAGTGTTAATAATAGAGTATGGATAGAGAGAAATCACGTGAACAGTTCAATATACAAAGAAATGTATTTTTTTATGAAAATTCTCAGTAGCTCCTCATTTCAGGTACATGCACATTTCACTTACTCATCCAATCCTGTAGTGATTATTTTTTAGGATACATTTTATAGTCCTTGAAGAAGCTGAATAATTTCAAAAACTGTGAAGCAACTATTAGTGTAACTTGCCATGAAGTTCAAAGCTTGTCAGCAAATCAGTTCTACATCTACAGTAATATTGTATCACAGATCATAGAGGGAGAGTTCATTAGATTTTTATCATTTGAAGACATAATATGGAATCAGTAAGTACCTAGTTGGGAAACAAAAAACCCATACATTAATTAATGTACTATAGTATGCATGCATTGATTTTCACGTGGATTATATTTTAGCAGTAATAATGTCTGGCACCAGACTACAAATCAATAGGAGACACTATTGTGTTGCTGGTTTAAAAAAAAAATAAGGAAAACAATCTTTTGTTTAAATGGTACCAGAGTTCCACATTCCAATTTTCTATTGTAATGCCTGCTCTTATTTAAAAAAAGATTCTCATTCCCAACTTATTTTGCCAGATAAATACCTAGTCTTTGTACTAGTTCTATTCTTCTCAGAAGAAAATACTCTGTAAAATTTAGAAAAAGGCAAAACAATAACATGAGGTGGAAATGGGACTAAGTCCTCTGCATGTGAATTCTCTGCACATTTGCATTTGCCATCACAGTTCAAACATCATAATGTTATGGCTTTGCTTTCCTTCACTGTTTTCTCTTAGAATTGTTAAGCAAGTTTCAGACTAATATGCGAACAGATGAGCAAGAGACACTGGATGAGTCTCCTGAAAAAGTGTCGCCAGATATTAAGAACAAAGAAGGGAGAAGCAAGCATGTCTGTACTCCTCCAAAATCACTAGAGGAGTGAGCAATGCTTTCATTAGATCCAAAAGCGTTTCTTTTTACTATGGCTGAGAAAATTCAAAATTTCAAACACAGTAAGTTACTAAACTTCAAAGAAAAAGTTAATTCTGAAGGCTCAATATCTCAACTCTTAGAAGGCCCCCGGGCTGAAGGGAACATCACTGGCCGCATCAGGGCACGACTCCAGTCGGAACTAGCTGTTCTTTGGTATCTGTGCAGGTGCAGACCCATAACCTTCCACAGGGGAGTTCCCAGTCACCTCACAATGCAAGGGCAGAAATTAAGGGCCAACTCCAAAGAAGCTGCACTGGAGCAAGTCCCAAGCAAGTGACTCAGGATAGAGGTTATGGGGGCCAAACAAGAGAGGCCTCTAGAGTAATCTCATAAGCTTGCTTTTATAGACTTAAATTTTATAAATAAATAAATAAAGAACCACCAGGTTTTAGGCTGCAATTTCACAGAGCCTCATGAAAATGACAGAAGAAAAGAAAATATTACACTAGCAAGAGTTGTAAGGTATACAAAAATCCAAGGACAACTATAGCATATATGAAGGATATTTGGCCTTATGTAAGAAATTATTTTACCTAAGACTTCAGGTCAGAACAACCTCCAGAAGAGTATAGGCACCATTATGGCATGCTAAAAATTATCCAAAAAGAAAAAGGAATAACCAATTAAGATTCCCGCTACTGATAACATGGCCCATTTTAAAAACAAAGGCATGAAAAAAGAAGAATAGCCTTAATTTAAGAAAAAAAAAAAATCAGTCTAAGCAATCTCTCTTTCTCACAAGTATCTACATGTCTTTTACTTCCAAGGCAATACCAGGCCTCCTTCTACTATCTCTTCTTATTAGTAGTATACAGCCAAGAAAAGCTGCCATGGGTAACTGAAAACCATTTGACTTCACACACAGGATGAAGCTGATGGAAGTAATATATTTACCACTTTTCATGTTGTGGTTAGTATTTCAATATTTTTAGAACGAATTAAAACCAGCTGGGATTATTACATATGTTTATAGTACGAAGAAAATAATCTAAAAATTAAATTAGCACAATAACCTTTAAGAGAAAGTATGTATGCAACCTCTATAAAGGTTGCTGCTAATACACGGGAAAAAACCCACATTATTTGTTCTAGAAAGTCTGTAGATTAGCCAGCTGGTTCTCTTACATACCAAAAGATTAAAGTTTAAAGGCTATTAGGGAGCTACAGATCCCATTTCTCTCAGCAGGTGTTACAAACACACAAACACACAGTTCTGGGGGGAAAAGAGGGAAAGGAGCTCCTGTGATTTTGCTATACAATTCTTTTCTAAAACAGATTGCCAATTTCAGAAATACTCAGCCATTATTTCCATAAAGGGATGCAATGTAACTGTTTTACCATTTAAAAATAAACTTCAACCCAGAAAGATACACTTAAGTTTTTTAAACCAGGGACCTAATATTAGGAAATACTCTTAATTTGAAAGTGTGCCTCAGAGTGATGATTGAAAGGATTCAGCAACTCACAGCATTTGACTTGCTATTTTTAGCCAGGAAAGTGTGTGATCTAGTGCAGCACCATTTGCTTTTTTAAATTGATCGCACTGTCTTCTCACTGGTAATAAATATACTATCCTAACACTATTTACATAAAAATCTGGAACCAACATAGCATCAAGCTCAAATGCAGAACAGCAAATATGTGTTTGAATGACCTTTACATATAATGTGCCCACAAAAACCTACTAGGTCAGGTTTCACCAACACAAGTTTAGAAAGGATAAATCAAGATACAGGAGAAAATAAGAGAGTAGTATATGGTGGAAAAATGAAACAAGACAACACTCTTCAGAAGACAGTTTAAAGCGAATCCAGCCTTACACTGGCTCTCATCTGCTGGGTTCAGTATTCAAGTTCATCTGCATTTCAAAGAGAAAAACCTGGAGCTTGCTGATGATGTTCCACAGAGCACGGATGAGTGCCTAATTCTGCAGGACCCATACCCAGGGAAGCTGAGGAAGCACCTTCAGAGCCTACCCTTCCCAGCACTGCTCATGCTACTCCAGCCTCATCTCTCCCACCCGAAGTGACCTCATTTTCCAATATAAAACCCAGCTCAAGCATGAACTGTTTCAAGGCGACGAGACCTTGGTATACCCCTCTGTAAGGGCGTTGATACAGTAGTGGGACGGAGTCCAGGAAATACATACAAATAACTGAAGGCTGTTCACCTAGAGACGAAGAAGTAAAGTGATTCAGGTAGCACACATCTTGACTTCACCGACTTTTTTTCCCCTCAGTCATTGTTAATGCAACAAAGAGACTAGCTGTTGATGATTGTCCACTTTCTTTTGAATTTGAATTTATCTACAGCAGATGTCAACAGAGCCCCTATCACTGTGTAGCACTAACTTTCTCGGAAGACGATCTGAGCACCGAACTGTCAAATTTCACTATCTTAACATCTTTTTAATTAGGGGGGGAGGGGGGAGAAAAATGCTGAAGAACAGAAAACTTGTCTAATGAGCCTAAATTGTTATTGTCTGAAGAAAAAGAAGTGATAAATATACAAGATCAGAATTTAGTCATTCTCTTCGTGTTGAACTTAAAATTGGGATCCAGTTTAGTGCACATTTCAGAAACAAAATTTGCTTTAGTTTAGTTTCCTGGCAGGATTCTCCCCTGCTTGCTGCTTAAGAGCGGATCATATGAAATTAAGTCTCAATGGTTTTCTAGGAGAATCTGTAAAGAGATGTTCTCTTTAGAAGCATGGTTGCTTCTGTCAGATAATACACCATCATACATCTATATGGGGGTAAAGGAGAGTACTCATTTGTTTTCTCTCCTTTTACTCTGAAGTTATCAATTTATAATCCACAATTCTTAGCTGGAGAACTTCTTTTCTGCTCTCTTAGAAAAAAATATATAAGAAGATACTAACAGACAAGTAAAGCAAAGAAGAACACAACCTTTGGTAACTTAGTATTCTTAAAAGAATGTCTTTGAGACTTCTCCTGCACTGACAACGTAAGACCAGACTTCCGCAACTTCAGAGTCCTATTAAAGTAAATTGGGCACAACAGTTATGCTCGTTTTTTCTCCACTGCAATTTTAAGTTCCACTGCTAAACAGAGTGCAAGTGGGGTGTCTTATCTTCCCCAATTCAAAAAGTCCCTCACAGTCAAAAATAGCCTTAGCGAACTCTATATCAACTTGATAGATAAAATAAGAGTATTTACATCCATCCTGCCTCTTTCTCCAACCTCACTAAAAAGAAAAACTTGTGTCCATTTGAAGGATCACTTGACCGTAGTATTCAGTCACAAAGTGAATGTCTAAGCATTTTGGTTTGATTATTTGTGGAAGCAACAGAAAAAATGTTCATTTTTCCCCGTTAACATCTCCCCTCCTCTTTCACAGGGATATCTTATTTAGTTCCACAGTCTGAAAATGACCTTTTATTTCAACAGCTCTGTGGGCTCCACTGCTTGCAGAAACAAACATTTTCTTCCTGGCACAATAGCAACTATTTTAATATTCTCTTCAGACTCTCTCCTCATTGCAATCCTAATAAACACATTCAGGTTTTCGATGAAGAGAGATCCTACCAGACAAATGGCAGCAAGGTTACAAGCTCGAGCTGGTGACCTTCTGAAAGCTTGTTTTCCAGAGCTGCCTGATGGGGTGAACACCCCAGTGATGCTATTCATTGAAACAGGAACTTCAAATATTCCCTTTTTCTAAACAATGTCATTTTACCTTGACAACATATCATCACTGGCTTTCTTCTGTTCATCTCCTAAGTCAGTAAAGAAAGGTGAACAATTTATCACTCATGAATCCCTGATTTTAATGCAGATATTAAGTGAAATTCAATTTCCATTGAATACATATTTTGAATAATACACACATAGATATGCAGTAGCATTAAGGCACAAAGGCTAAACGTATCTGTCAGACCTGATCTGAACTGGGATGGAGATACAGCATTTTTCCACTACAGTACAGAACACTAGTGACTTAGACTTTGCAAATGCCTTATTTTTTCTAAAGCCTGTAAGACTTTTAACCATTAGAAAGCAAACAGTTTAACAAGATTTCCAGTTGTATAATTCATTTGACTTCAGCTTGCAAGACTTAAGAGGGCAGAACATACAGGATCATTTATTCTAAATATCAAAGCTGTAATGATTTATCTGATTTCTTTTGCAGAAGGAGGATTTACAGTTTGGATTATACCACACAGAGCTATACACATAAGTGGCCTTCCATGTGCTCATCTTCCTCCTTTGGCACAGAGATTTCACCTCTAAGATACTCCCCGGATGACAATGAGTTGGCTTGTCCCACATCAAGAAAGAGGATGCCATCACTTCAGATTTATACGAGTTTCTTATTTGGGTACTACTACAATCCAAACTTAAAAGCTACATCACAAAACTTCAAGTATCCGTCTTTTCTCCCTGAAAAGCAGACAGCTTCAGTCCTTAACTTAAATCCTAAAAGGGCACCTTCGATTTGCTGGGAAAGATTCAGAAATTCAGCTTGCTTCAGCACAGAGAATTACAGGGTACAACCCCAAGTAAATTAATAACACACCGAGACTCGGAAAATAAGGTCACAGTGTCTTTGGCATAGTTTTGAATAGGACACTCACAGTTGGTCTAGATTCTTGTGTTAATGCATGCTTTGAAGGCACACTTTTAATTAACTGTGGTGGAAAAAGTGGATACGCTGGGTGTGGAGAGCAAGCCTCATATTCCTCTACCCACTGTAAAGCAGAGAAGTGAATAGAGTTTGGTTGTATAGTGTCCTTTTCATGTAGTTCCTTCCAGATCACTGAAGGAAGCTGAACCTGGGATAAGGAGTTGATTATAGAAGCAGCATCTCCATCTCGCTAGATGTCCATGGGTTTCTACAGCTCTCCACCAAGTCCACCAGATGCCACCAAGGAGTGTTGCCAAGCTTATCCTGCAACACAGGGGACTAGGAAATAACAGGGGAACAGTTATCTACTTTTCTTTCTCCAGATTATCTCAGATATTTTACAACACAGCTCTATGTAGTTTAGGTCTGTATTAATATAGCTCGTAGCAGGCAGACATATATTTTCTCTTATGTTCTGGCAAGTAACTAAGTATTTTAAATCATGTTCTACGTTCATGTATTCAAGTTATTAGTATATTTCTTGAAAGGAGGATTTTTTTTCACCTTCAATGTTAAAATAATTCTTTGCCATTTTTTAAAGTAACCAGCTGCTTCCTGACAAGTTCTACACCTCAACTGTTACCACTACAGTTATTTCTTCGAAACATTAAAATTCAGTGCAGCTGTATTCGTTGACACTGCCAGAATTTTAAAGGTACCTTGGTCAGTCTACATAGCCCTTACATACGTGTTGTCCTGAACTGATACAGTACCTTTGCTTGCGGTTGTGTTTATACAAAAGAGTTTGTAACTGGGAAATAGGAATAAATTACAGGCATGACATTTCAACAACACAGAGAGACTCTACAGCTGAAGAAGTAATAAATGTCAGAAAGTTCAGTGTTGCCGAGGGTAAAAGAGAACAGAAAGTTAGTAAAAAAAGGTCCTACAAAGTAAGCAAGAGAGCATACGTGCGGAGGTGTTCAAGTAAACAGGGTCAGACAAGCTGGTCAAATGAGCTGCCTTAAGATCTGACCTCTTCCCATACAGATACTGTGTTCTCCAAATCATAGTCACTTAAAGACAACTGGAATATAAATCCACTAACTTTTTTAAAAGGTAATTTTCTTCTTCTAGCGAAGTCAAGAGGATTTAGTTATCCAAACCCACACAGTTTAGAGCCTTATCTGCAGGAACAAGCCTTTACAAAACAATTCTTTTAACTTCGAAATGAAACTAGAACTATTTAGTATAGTTCCAAGTAAGTAACTCTTGCCAAGCGGCTGTCAGATCAGAATGCTGTGCAGTATACTTGACAGAAAAGCTAGTGTAGTAACAAGAAACCAACCCCAGATTTAATACTGGAATAATTCAGACACTGCCAAAGAATCACACAGTAAGTGCAACCTGTGACAGAGCTTCTGGGATTCTTATTGATACATACCTACACTCTCACAATTATGATCAGGCACCCTATTGTTTCAGGTGCTCCTCAAGCTCAGCTTTAAGAGCTAAGCTTAGGCTATCCTTAATAAAAAGTATTTTTCAAAGTGGGAAAATAACTAAAAATATGGAAGGAAAAAAGTCCATCACCCCTAAATGCTTGGAACAATAGGGCTGTAGAAGTATGATAGTCATACTGCACAGCTACTCTAATTTGTACAATTAGGATATTTTTACAGATCCAAGTAGTTTTCCCATTTATAATTCAAGGTCTATGTACACTACACTTAATGCACTTCCCTTTCCCACTTGGCCCTCTCTCCACCTCTGCCCAAGCCATGAGCTAAAATACAGCACAAATTACCAGAATTAGTCATTCTGATGCATATTCTGTTTTGCAGTGCATCTCTATTAGGCAAATGCATTTATCTTAATGCAAATGTCTTAGCTGAGACATATTATATACTGAAATGAAAATATAAACATTTCAATGATTAGAACAACAAAACATCTAAAGGTGAGACATTAAATATAAGAGCACCAGAGCCGGAAGTCAAATTAGCTTAAGGGCTTAACTACACCCCTGGAATGAAGTGGTATTCACTGTTGGAAATACAAAGCAGACTCTGACAAGTCTAATTAATGAATAGAATTCTTGTGTCTTTCACAATAGACCTTAAACTGTTCCTACTCAGCAGGCTCAAAATGATTTCACTGGGGGGTGCAGGGGCTATTGAGCTGAAATAGCAGCTGTTTTGCTCAGCTCGCCTCTCATCATACCAGAATCCCAGGGAGTTTTGTACTGTTCGCTAGCATCCCCTTCATCCCTCCCTATCAAAAAGTAAACTTAATCATAATATCCAAGTGAAAAACTCAGGAAACACTTCACATCTCTATATGCGCTATTTAGCAAATTTTCTAGATACTAAAGAAGGTGTCAGGCTCTATTTTCCTCTCTCCAGTCTTGCCCAGGCACGCATGAGTGAAGTACAACCTACACACATTCACAAATTCCCACATTCAAAACTACCAAAATGGAGGTCTATAAGGAAGACAGTTTCCCATTTAGGTTTCCATACGCCCATCAAACCTTATCTGAACCCCGTTAAAAGCGCTAAACTAAGACAGGTCATCTACAGTTTATTAAAGCATCTGCGTGTTCCAGAATGGAGTTCACAAATCTTGAATGCAACATTATTCAGCCAATTTAACAAGATTAGGCAGCCTGTTTTTTCCACTTTTTGTCATTTCTTCTTCCATAAAAAGCTAGCTTGTAGCTAAGGGAAGCCAAGCTCTTTTAAAGCTTTATTCTTTCACAGCTAGTAAAGTACAGCATTTACAATTGGGAGCTATCATGTCAGAAACACAGTAGTTTCTCACGGGTCATTCAAAGTGTGCTACACAAACCAAAACCAAGAAAATAGAAAGGAGACCGGGAAGAAAGAAGACTAATTAACAGTTCTAAATTTTAGTTAAACTCTGCTCAACCTTCTGCTTCTCGGATCCAGCTAGACAGCTAATAAGCCTTGTGGAATTCTGTCTCTTAATTAACACACAATTATTTCTCCAGAAGGATTAGAAGTTTCACCAAATGCTCAAGAAGTCAGTTTCTACAGCTCAAATTAGATTACTGCCTACATTTAGGAGCAAGGGTTACTGCTCCATACTCTATTTGTAACAGACTAGTTTTTTGGGGTTTATTTAAATGCAATCACATCTTTAAAGGATATAAAGGATGCTTGCACTTTGACTGCACAAAGCTTCCCTCTGTGTGAGCATGTAACATTCCTGGCCAATAATTTCATTGCTTGACGTGAATAGATAACAGCCATTAATGTAGGCATCCCAGTTACACATTAACTGTTTGAAATCAGAACAATTTATGAGCAACCACCTTTCTGAAAGCTAATCCAGCATTTTACAGAACAGGATCTGAGACTCTGCTCCCTACCAAGGAGCTGATCATCACAAGCAAAATGCAAAGCAAAGCCTCTTGCACCAGCAGCTTGCACCACTAACTTCCACCAAGGTGAATGATGCACAGTAAATGGCATCCCTCCCAAGGCAGTCCTTTGTTGGCACTTAGTCCTTCCTTGCCTTCTGGCTAAACACATAGCCTCCATTTCCAAGCCTTGCCTCAGTTTTTCTAAGGCAACAGCATGTGTGCTTTAAATTATATCACAGAATTCTTTGGGTTGGAAGCGACCTTAAAGATCATCTTGTTCCAAACCCCCGCTACCAGATCAGGTTGCTTAAAGTCACATCCAACCTGGCCTTGATCACAGTGCTAAAGCATCTGCCCTTAATGGGACAGTCAATCCTTTATCTTAATTTTCCACCACCTGCAGCTGTCTTCAAGCCAAAATCAACTATCATAGCCTATGGTCATGCAGATTTCTTCCTCAGAGGAAAAAGAGTGCAACCATCTCCTCTAAACACGCTAGCTTCCCTTCTGCTCCTTCGGGCTGCAACTTTACTTTGTCAAAGAAAAGCAGCTCTTCTAACTTGCTCCCTCCCACCCCTCCAAAATGGGAGCACAATAATGCTCATCTTGCTTTTGCCACTCACCCTGGTGCATTTGGTAGGACACTCTGCATACATTATCTTGCAACTTTTTGTTATTTGGATGATGTTTCCTATGTGCAAACACACTCAGTTTTGTTGCCACTCTGCTGGTCACAGCACTTATATGTTGTATCTAGCTATGGCATCAATGCTACAAAATACTCACATACTAGTTTTTGTTAACTATCTTAGTATGCTCTTATTTGGGTTCAAGGCAAACTAATATTATAAGTGATTATATTGAAACTGATAATATTAAAAGTGATAATAGGACCAGAATCAAAGGGGGGAAAGCTATTTATTTTTTCCTCCTGAGAAGGAAGTTCAAAAAAATCCTGAAGATAATTTTAAAAGCAATGTGTTATTTCTGATAATGCAATCTAGACAGAAGCAAGGTTTGATACTTTTTTTACACTGTTAATATGCAAGAGTTCTTCCTGACTAGCACTTACGTAGTCTGCTATTTTGGAATATCACCCTCCTTATTCCAGCCACAGACTCATTCTTCAAACCCATGAAATATAGTAATAAAAGTTTGTATAGTATATTTTGTCTATGACTTACCTACTATGATAAGTGACACCAATAATAATCAACACACACAAAAAAGATAATCTTTTCTACTATTTGTATATTGGCATGAGTTGCTTTATCTCTTTCTAATTTCTCAACATTCATAAGCATTTTATAAACATAGCTCCTAATGAAAGAAAAAGTCTGTATTTTGAAGACTACTTGTTCATTCCCACTCCCTCAGACTACAGACATGAAGTTCAGATAATTTAGAAATGTGAAAATAGAAAAGGAAAATTGATTCTTTGTGAGGTAATTAAACAATATACTCATTATCTGGATAGCATAGAAAGCATGCATTTATATTAACACTACATACATTTTTATTTCCATTACACCAGTTTCACTGTGGCTCATCAATAAGATCTTCAAGCTTGAAGTCCAGAACCTTGTTGATTTTGTCTGGAAAGAGCACCCAAAGTTTGATGAAGACACAGAAACAAGACCACAAACTGAACAGAGAATTTCTGTCTGGGCCCAGTATTCTGGTTGGTGAGGCTCCAGCAAAATCCCAGAGAAAGAGATGATTAACTAGAACCCAACTACTTGGTTGTCAGGTTTCAAAATAAGCTGATATAGGTACTCAAAGTGCCCTTGTAAAATAAAGACTTTGCTCTAAGCAAAACACAGAACTCTAGACAGAAATAGTTGTCCATGTAGTTAAAAAAGAAGTCAACAAACACAACCAAATAATAATCTAAGTTTGCCATAAAAATGTAGTGGAACTTATATGCCCTAAGCCTGTCCCCAGAGCTCTGTTTCACCTGTGTCCCTGACCCTGCTAAGGCAGCCGCTAATGCCATCAGAGACTGCTGGCTTTAGACCAGCCACTGTGGGTTTACTTCTAACCACCTGAAGAGTCATGAAATTACAGTTTGGGTGTCCTGGGCACCTGGAGAGACAGCGAAAAGGGTTTTCTTGCTGCTCAGTGACATGAAAGGTCCTGTAACAAAGTCCATGGGCTGAAGATCTACCTCCACAACTGTTCAGACTGGGTCCTGATCCTAAGACGGACCTCTCCAGGCAGCATGCTCACCCTGACGCTCCTCATGGCAGAGACCCAGATCCTCATTGCCCACCACAAGTACCCATGTGTCAATTCTGCCTCAATTTGTGATGCTTGGTCATCTGCTAAACCCATAAAATAAAACAGACCAAGCCAAATCATCAACTAGAGGAAATACATAGATCCAGTCACTCATTTCCAAGCTCTCTGAACCCTGAAAAGCTCCCCAAGGACTGTGGTGGAGACATGGCCTGCCTTCCTGCAGCCTACAGCCTCATGCTTACAGAGAGCAGGGCCCACTGTAGGGGCTGTGCACCCACTGAGGTCTCACCTGTGGCCACCAGGTCCTCGTGGGGCCAGTACCACGCTGGAGCAGGGGCAGAAGGAAATGCATTAAAAGACTCAACGTAACAAAACTCACTTTTTAGCGCAATAGCTCTGCAGGATAGTGAGCACCCTGAGGCTCACCCTTGCAAAAGCAGGCTTTTTCCTCCTCCGTATTCTGCTCAGCCCACACAGCCAGCAGCAGTAAGGGCCACTTTGTCTCAGAACCAGCAACCTCTGAGCCAGATACTGGGGCCCAGGCCCAAAGAATCTGCACATATAACAGGGGCTGGTAATCCTCCAAATGGCTTAGGGCCCAGGTCACCCACAGGAAGGACAGGACACCAGCAAGAAGCAGGCTGGCGGGCATAGGCACTGCCACTGCACAGACACTCACTATGGTTCTGTCTGGGGAGTGGTTAGACCCTGTCTCCCCTGGGTGCCCTTGCCTCCCAACCAGATGCACAGAAACAAAAACATCAACGTAGAAAGATAGATAACCCTAAAAAAAATCCAAATAACAACAAAACCGCACACAAACTAAGCATACCAGGCAATCTAACCCGGCCAGCGAAATTCAACAGTTGAGGTGACCAGAGGAGCTGATGAAAAACAGCAACATCAAGGGCCTGCTTCAGGGAGTCACAGAGAACAGACCTTCCTCTCCCAACTGATGCTTCCGTGAACAGCAAAGCCTCCCTAGCTGCTTTATCGGGGGCAGTCCCTAGCAGCTCATTAAATCCTAGCTACATTTCATGTGTGTTGATCAATAAATGCTTTTTTTATACTTCAAGCTCTGTCTATCACTCACAGAGCGTCTCTGCACCTGGGCTACAGGCACCCAAATAAACTAGTCCACTAAGGGATTGATAACCATTTACCTGCAGCTAAGTGGCAAAAAAAGTCATCTTCCCTGAGACATGAATGGTGTTTGGCCACAAGCATGGCATTATTTCTATTAGGAATCACTACATCAGTCACATACAGAAGGCACAGCTGAAATCCCGATGAGCCACCACATCATTGTCACTTGGTCATAAAACAAGACCCGTCAGCATTTGTTCCAGCATCGCTTCCTGTGTGAAAACAGGGTGCCAGGCTCCTCCCCGGCTCAGGTACCTGCCCAACAACTAATGCTACTACAATGCTGGACAAACACAAAAATAAATGAAAAAAATATATGAAAAACCTATGTGGAGACATGTGTAACTCAGCCACTGAGTTTGGTGTATCAGGTGTGAAGGAACATGGATATGTGTTCCTTCACATATGAGGCTCCAGAAAAAACCCAGAGAAAGAGTTGAGTAACTGGAACCCAACTATTGGGATGTCAGGCTGTGGCTGTCATGCAGAACAGAAATAATTACTGTGAGCTGATAGCTACTTCAGAATTTTTTTTTTAAATATATGTAGGCAAACTCAATCTCTGCTTCTTATTATTTTTAAACATTGACCAGTACCTTTATTTAATTATACATGCCTTTAAAATACTCTTCATGAAAAGTTATTAAGTTTCCACAGCACTTCGTGTGTGCCTTCCCATTAACACTTCTTAGGCTTTCCATAAATGTGTGATTTATACCCTTATTCTGCAACCACCCTTTGGAGGGATTTTGAATTCACTCACTGCGTGAGTAAATGTTACCCATGTACATTAGTGGTTTCCAAGTCAGGCAATTAACTTACAAATGTTTGCAGGCTCTTTCTTCATTTTTTTCATACCATAATCAGGCATGGTATTAATATCCAGTACTGAGTCTAGTAAGATTTCCATTACCTTCTGGGGTTAATAATGAACACAGCACAGAAAAAATCAGTATCACTATATTAAATCAGGTATCTAAACGTAAGCATCATAGTGAGTGAAAAGCTTGCTGTATATAAAAAATTTGTATTTGTCTACTTATTTCATTCAAATTCTATCTTTAATATTAAGCCTTGAATTGTAAAATTTGTAACGTGCAAACACACTGTGTGTGTTCAATTAAACAGGACTCTACTATTTCACGTAATTGCAGAAACTGAAAACCAGAAGCACACTTCCTTTCAGTCAGTTTCAAACAAGCATTTTAGATTGTCTGAATCAACTGATTTTAAATATAGAATTTTCTAAAGAATCTGACCCTACATAAGACCATTTCAACTTAAAAAACTGAATCCATAATACATACTACAATACTGAAATCAAATTACTCTACAGTCCTTCATTAGCAACATGCATCCTTGTAATTAAAATACTTAGAGTTATCAAATCTGAGGCATATATTATATCTAATTTAGCATACAGAGGTCTGTGGTAGACAGTTCAATGCATACTCTCCACTGGCCAACCTTGGGCACTTGAGCATTTCTGTGGACAAGCAGGCTCCATACAACCTCTGAAGCCAGCAATGACAGACAAATCCAAACCACAGTAAGTCTGAAGTCACCTGCACACACCATAAAATGATAGCAGAGTCACATCTTGGGGGGAAGGAAGAAAAAAAGAGAAAATGGCTCTTCATTTAGAAGTCAATAGAGCAGAAGGAGGAGGGGACACACAGGAGATTTCAACTCCCCATGTGTGCAGGACAGCAAACTCAGCCCAGCACTCCAATAATCCCATTCAAATTACACTGGAAGAAGGACAGAGCTAACCTCTCCTGAAGTCTTCACCCACTATGGATTCAGGATACAGATAAAAGCATGAGCCCCCAGGTTGCACAGAGCAGACACAACCCAAATTTAGATGATGCCTATATATGGCTCTTGCCTGCACTCTTCTCTCTTAAAAGCTTGATTATAGAAGGAGACATACTGCCCAAGCACTGATTAACCTCAAAATGCATAGCTCTAGTCTGAGAAAGTTTATTTATAGCTGACCCCTACTTGGGAAGATCCACTACCCACTGGCACTGTTGCAGCAGACTCCAGTTTTAAAAGTAGTCCTGCTGTTCTTAATGTGAACCACACCCCAACACTGTAAGTAATACCAGTTGGCATTTATTAGCAGTTTGAGATATAAGGCAGTCTATGGGATTCGAAAGTGAGGCCTCTTAAGGCAGGCCTCTTCAGACAAAAAAATGAGGTAACACAGCAGAGTAATGCAATGAGACCTTGCTCGCAGCGTCATCATCTGCTATTTTTGAGATTGGATCCACAGGTGAAATACACACAGCAATAACATAAACCTTCTATGACTAAATCCAGACCATCCTTGAATACTAAACATCTTTTAAAATGCACAATTAAAACTAAATAGTTTAATAAGTATCACAATTTATCTTCCCACATAAATGAGAAGAGAATTAGTTTTAAGTATCTCAGAAGCCAATTCTTTTCCTCCTTCAGAATCAAATGGGCTGAGGACTTTTTTAACAAAGGGATTGAAAGTGAACACCTGCAAGCATCTGTAGCCACATGCATTTCTCATTTACATCTTCATTTTTCTCCTCCTTCTTCTTCAAAGTAATTAAAATCTTCCTTTTGCTGGAAGGCCTGAGGGGAATCACCACAGGGAAACTGCTCTGAGAGACAAGGTCCTGAGGTGAACCAGCTTCCTCCAGGTCCTCGGTCAGCATTGTCTCCAGTGCACTACTGGCAGTGCAGCGTTCCTGGTACCCCTGTCTTGGTGTCATCCCAGGAGGCACTGGTGTGACATGGAAATGATGTTTCCGTCGCCCAATGGACGGTATCTAGGTTTGTGCCTCTGCCCAAGGGCTGACTCACTCGTCTGACTTCGATCCTGCCTGACCTAGCCCCATTTCGTCTGTAAGAGTCAAGCTGTACTTTAGGTAAGTGCAGCTAAATTTGGGAGGTGACAACTTTTAAGTCTGCACGTCCACTCGATTAATCTGTTCCTGGACTGTCAGTGATAATAATTCTAGAAGAATTACCGATTAAGTCATACACTTAAACTTGTTTTCTAAAGCCTCCTATTGTCACCCGAGAACTTTGACAGTGACTCTTGTCACTCGTTACCTTTCAGCACCACAACATCCAAAATAAGGATTAGGTTTTTGCTTGTTCACTCACAATGCAGTGGAGGGATTATCACTTCATACTCTACTTATTTGCTAGAACTTCCCTTCCCTCATTTTCCCTCTAGGACCTTTGCAAACATGTATTTCCTTATTCTTTAACAGTATTTTCTGCAGTTCCTCCATGTCTCTAATATTACTACTGATATTATTCACTCTCTTTCACTTTCCATTTTGTAAAAACATTAAATTCCCTCCCCACTCCAAATTATTTTAGGGCTTTCACTTCTGGTTTATATCAGATAGGCTAAAGCTCTAGTTTTCTGTTTTGCTTATTCCTAATTAAACTTCTGGCCCACATACAAATGACGCCTATTACCTCTGCGGCAGCTTTTGCTTTTGACTAATCTAGAAATCTTTATTTTCCTATATATTTTGTACTAGAGGAAGTTGTCTTTAAAGATGAGCAACTTTGCTCTTCAAACAATCAGCGAATACCATGCAGAGATGTAATCTGCTTTCATCCAGCCCTCCCTGCCTCAATCCAGGTTGAAGTGTTTTGTATCACCTACGAACCAGAAGACTATTTAAGACCGTTTAACCACAACAAGACATAAATATTCAGATTACAAAATAAATAAGTGAATTAAAAAGATCTTTTTTTAAAAAAAAAAAAGGTGAGGGGAATTAATCCTGATGTAAAGCCAGCTAGTTAAACCGTATTCTTGCTATACAGGCACCGTTAGCCAGCCCCCGCAGTTTCCAGATGTTTATTACAGGATATGCCTGGACAAATCTTCTTTCATAAAAGCTCTTTGACACAAAGACATTAAACTTTAAGTACCTTAACACAAAAGCACACCTTTTAAAGGGGATTCAGTCCAACTTTTTATATAGAAAAACAGCTAGAAAGGGAACAGAATGACAATGAAGTAAAACAATACTTTCAGTCAGCCAGTTAGTAAATTCCCATCTTCTTCTCCTTTAGGCACAAAAGCAACTCCATATGCCATCGGCACTTCATACACAGTTGTCCTATTAAGATCACCATTTTCTAGAAGATTAAGAGCCTGATCAAAAAAGCACTGAAATCACTGCAAATCTTGCTATTTGCTTGAACAACTTTGGACCTGGTCCATACTGACTCCATAAGAATAACTGCTCATAACAACTCAGCTTAAATCTGTAAGAAAACAACTCTGGTTATAACCTCCATAAAAGTACAATAAAAAAGGGAACACTTTCTTTCCCTTTACTTTTGATAATTTTTAAAATGGAGATCCCAGCATTTTGCTCCACCACATAATCCAGTTTGTTCTGAGGAAGCAAAAGGAAAATACAACAAGGCATAGAAGTTTGGTTCCCTATTCTGAGATGAATCAATATTCAGAGTGAAAATAACTACTATTTTATTCCTCTGATGTTGAACCAAAAATTATTTGCCAAAAACTGGGGGGACAGTGGGACATTCTTTTTCTTTCAAGAAAATGCTCCCTATATTGCTGGGTCCAGGGTCCTGGTTCTGCATTTCTTTCATGTCTCAAAAACCTACAGGCTTTTCATCACGATTTCACATGTTCCTTAAATGCAAGGTCAGATTTCCACAACTGATAATTTTACTTCCACTTGTATGTATGTGTGTGTAAGGATTTGCATATATTGTAGAGCAAGGCCAAAAAATTAATATAGAATCAAATAATAAAAACAAGACACATGATTCCAAAACATTTTAATTAAAACTAATGCTGCTCGGATACTAACCATTCCTAATTTCAGGCAAGGCTTCTACTGTTTGCAGTGAGTGCCAGAGAAAATATGTTTCTAAAACAAAAAACATGATCAAAGGATGGCTGTCCGCTGGCTGACAAACAGACACAGAGTTGTAGAACAAATGAAGCCACGTCTACAAGCAGGATCTCATCCTATGCCAAGTAAAAAGATCCGTGTCAAAAATCCAGTGATGTAAGTGGGACTAGAACAGATGGCAAAGTTATGATGCTCTTATAGCCAGAAAGGTTAAACCATTTTGTAAATTTTTTTCTACCAGTTTCCCAGACTGAAAGCTCTTAGTGCCACATTTGGCAACCAGATGGTACTGAGGAAACCTCTATTCTAATTTTACAGGTGTTTTAATAAATGCATGCTAGGATTTTTTGATTACTAATATATGATTAGAATCTTCTAAACGTGACTAGATAGATCATATATAAGATACTTGATAATCTAGCAATAACAAACTGTATTGGGTTCAAGTTAATCCTAGTAAATTAGACAAATAACTAATAGGGAATATTTACTGACTTCTTCCAAGTCAAGACAGATGTTACCTATAATCCAGCATACAGGGGACAAGCAGTAAACCTTGCCACTACAAAATTAACTTATCTCTATATTCTGAAGACATTTGAATATGCCAAACGCCTTTATATCAGGTTGTCTTTTGTCCACGGCCACAGCATTTTTGATGTGGCACTGGAATGGAAGCTCTAACACTGCACTTTTCATGCTGTCAAACCACACCAAGTTCCTATAAAAAGTTCCCCAACTCCTGCTGTTAGGATGCCCAAAGCAGACATTTCTACTTCTGCCTTATTTCAACAAGCAAGCTTACAGAAAACTCTTCTCAGATTAGACTCGTACACAGTAATGAAGTCCAATTCCTGTATAGGACTTTCTTACTCATGGACCTAATTTAGTTATTCCATAAGGAAGAAAGAATATTATGCCCATTATTAATATATAAAGACCAAGGCATGGAAAAGTAAAGCAGTTCTTACAAACCACCACCATTAGCAAAACAAGAGCACAATCCTGTCTTCTAACTTTGGTACTACATCAAATGGCATTTTTTTGCCATTCCCTAAAAGCACACAACCTCTGGAAACTGTTTTATTACAGCAATCATTTATAGAAATTTTCAGAACCGAATTATTATCCAGAAAGCTCATTTTGGCAGGAAAAAATAGATTTAGATACATGTATTTTTTTCTAACCCCATATTTTGTCATCTCACATTACAATATCAATCAGGTATTACCCTCCCTACTCCCACAGAGGTTATAACCACATGGAAGTTTTCTGCTATCTATTGAAAATTCTAAAAAGGGGCAGCAAAATACAATTTTATATAAACATTTCTATAGATAAAGGACTTATGATGCTGCTATAATTTTCTGAATTCTGGTCAAGGATTTTCAGTTCACATTCCTCAATACTACCCTGTAAGTGTACAGTTACATTGAAAAATCAATGTATGCAACTATTATTTGTTTTTCTGTATCTTTACTTGGAATAGGAATCGCATTTCTGAAGCTATTTATTGGTGGTTTTGGTAATGCCATAAAGGCTATTTCTCCTTCTTAATTGTGTTTTTGTTCCTTTTTGTGCTGGGCAAAATATAGCAAAGGGTAGAAAATATATTTCTTTACAGCAAATTGAACATTATAAACTAGCTTCCTGGTCACCTCCAGATTCTTAGAAACTACAGAGTGGTGGAAACTGGTGGGAAGCCAATTGCTGCCCGGATCCCTACTGCCCAACATCACAGCAGCACGGGAGAGCTGCAGACAACTTTCTAACAGATTCTCCCAGAAGAGGCTTTCCTCATTAAAGCCAACAATAGATCACAACCAGTAATAGCGGTAAATTCTTCCAAAATATTCCCACTCTGCTCTTGACACTGCCTTTTAAAGGAAGAAACAATCCCTTTTCACCAAGTCTCCCCCAGTTACAGGGAAATCTATGAGAATCACTAAGAGCCAGCAAACTCCCACACCCTTTTCAAAGCTGTCCTGGTTTCTGCTGGGATGGATTTATTCTTCCCTCTTAGTAGCTAGAATAGTGGCATGTTCTGGATTCAGGATGAGAAGAATGTTGATCATGTACTGATGGTTTTAGTTGTTACTAGGAAATGGACTCTTCAACTTCTCATGTTTTGCTAGTGTGTAGGAGCACAAGCAGCTGAGAAGGAGCATAGCCAGGGCAGATGACCAAACTTGCCAAAGGGATATTCCTCACCACAGAATGTCATGCTCTGTATATAGACTGCAGGGAGTGGGCTGGGTGGCGTGGATCCCTGCTTGGTCAGGGGGTGGTGAGCAACTGTATTGTGCATCCCTTGTTTTTTCTTGAGTTTTTATCTCTCTCTCTCTTTGTTATGTTGTTCTTTCTGTTATTATCATCATCATAATATTGTATTATTGTTATTATTACAGTTTAGTTTAGTTTAGTTTAGTTATTAAACTGTTCTTATAATGATTCACGAGTTATACCTTTTTTTCCCTGATTCTCTGCCCCCATCCTCCCAGGGGAGAGGCGTGACCAAGCAGCTGCATGGTGCTTAGCTGCTGGCTGGGGTTAAACTGTAACAAAAGCTAAGAAAATCCAAACCTTCCTAAAAGATCTCGATCATCTTCCCAGTGTACCATAAATCACATTTACATGACTCATTCTTCCATTTTACACTTCCCACAACTTGAGTCCTTCCTGTCTTCCTCTTCCCTCCTTTTCCTGCAAATCTCTACTTCCACGCTTAGATCATGTAGAGTTATCATAGTGCCTGCGTTACATTTCTCTCCACTAAATCGATCACTTCTTTAAGCCAGCTTTAAAACAGACACTCCTCTCATGACTGCACAGCAGTGCAGATTACTACACAACAGCACACTGCACGGCTACTTCTATTTGTAATAAGCATAGCTCCTCTTTTTGCACGGGCATTACACTGTCCTTTTTTGCAATCCAGCTGCTTCCTCCCACAGCCTCCTTTTGAAGCAGCAGCTGCTGCAGGTTGCAGCTCTTTGAGAGCACTGAGCACAGCAGGGATGCAGAAACAGGGAAGGATGCTCTCCCTCCCCGGTGCACTGCACCGGTGCTCGGCAGCCGGGAGGAGCAGCCCTGACAGGCAGGGTCACCCCACCACAGCGGAGCTCATCATCCTCTCCTGAGAGCTTGGAAGTGGCATGAATTCAAAGATGTTGCCTCTTGCTGGAGGCTGGATCGATTTTGTACTGGCTGTTGCTCTTGCTGAACTCGATTGCAGATGCAACACCCCTCCCCGTGCCTTGCACATCTCTCAGTACCATCATTTCTTTCCAAGCTAAACATCAAGGTTCATGTAATTACACATAAGCATGTCTATGATTGTACATGCATGTGCTCTTTCAAAAAGATTCGCATGGTAAAGCCCGCAAAATGAGAGAACACCAGCATTAATAAAGCAGGTGTGATTCAGCAGTGTGTGGTGGGCACATTAGGAGACGGTCACATGTGGCTGCAGACTTCTTTAGAGCATGTTGTGCGAACCCTCCACTTCCTATAAAATCATAACCACCTCCAGAGCCCATCATACTCAAACACTTCAATAGTATTCATCCATTCATGTCAAAATACATTTGGCAATACTGTTATAGCCCTTCATAAAATGGAGGAGCTGGGGCATATAAGCATGTCAACACAAAACAGCATGTAGTTTTCAACATACTTGACTACATGAGCTTTCTTTTCCTTCCTCCTGCATTGTGTACTGTCACAGAACCTGAAGTCCTGCAGGTACTAACCAGCTCTGAGTCAACGGTAGCAACACGACTCACCATGTGCACTGATCAAACAACAAAAGCTTTCTGGAAAAGATCTTGTCCCAGAATAAAACTCCAGTACTGCTCGAGTCCCTCGTTCCAGTGAACAAACTGATGGACAGCAGAGAGAGAACTTTTAGTGAAAGATCACCACAACGTACAGGCTCATTAGAAGCCACATCATCAGTAACTCTGAAATCAAATGTTTAAGCCTGACTACGCAACTTGCATACTTTGTTAATAATTTTTCTGAAGTGTTGCTGAGCGAGGCCTATCATCCCTGTCCCCTGTAGCCGCAAGATCCTGCTGATCAGAGCAATGTTGCAGCTGCGTGAGGCAGCAGCTGCTGGGCCGGCACAGTCCTACGAGATCCCAAGTGCAACATGGACTTTTCTTGAGAGAGACGCTCGTCTGGTTTGATTTTTCAATTGAAAAACTGTAATTGTAGCAATGCCAGGCCCCAACTTGCATAATGAATAGAGCATGGAGCACTGAGATCTATAGCACAGACTACTCCTACTTCACCTAATTAAGTAATAGCCAGCAGTAGTGAGCTTTTCCATATGCACATGCAAAGCCTGCTGATAAAAAGGGACTCTAACAGCTTTTTCTGTTGTTGTTGTTAGGCCGCAAGAGCTTAAGAAGCTGCTGAAAAGCCTGGTAGGCTATTTAGCTTTGTGGTTATAGTTTGATTGCTTTTGCTTTTAGGTCTAAATGCTTTTTTTAATTTTTCTGTCTTAGCATTTGTTTTGCTGCACTTACACTTTTCTAGTCACTTCTCTGTACTTTAGTGCTCATGACTCTTTCTGCTAGTCTATGTGCTGTTCTATATGTATATGTTTCTTTTTCTGCTTTCTCCTGCTTTCCTACCACCAGTGGGAGTAGTAAGTGTATGGCTGATAAGTGTACACATGCTTCAAATCTATATTCAGCTCTACACAGAAGCCTGCAGAACCCTGGAAATTCCTGAGAAAAACTGTTTATGATCCACCACAATTGCACGGAACATATGAACTTGCAGTTTCTGTCATGGAGTTCAGCCACTAAGCAGGAGTTGTGAGAGGAGACATCTAGTACAGATTCTTCAAGGACCAACTTGCAGATTTCTAGGAGTGTATAAACTGAGGCTTTTCAAGGACTTACCACTTTGGTGTATCTTCCTGAGAATGGCAAAAAGCACTCTTGAGACCTCCATCTGCTAAAGTCACTCTTCCAAAATGTGGAGGAGGTAAAATTTCTGAATTTAATGTTACAGTATTTTTAGCATAGACAAACTAATGTGTTTTCCTTGATTATTGCCTCATAAATGACTAATTTCCAACTGGAACTTCCTCAATACTCTAATTGAGGGAGGTAACACTATGGAGAAGCTGACACTAGCCAGATGCAATTTGAGGAGAAAAAGCAAGCACCTAAGCACATTGTCTTATCATTTGAAGACTTGAAATAGAAAAACTTAGTATTAACCACTGGCAGTAAAAGTAGCTCCACCTAGAACAGGTATAAAAATACAGCTATGTGCTCTCTTCCTAAATCATTACATAATTAAAACAGGTTTTCCCACCTTTCTTCTCCTTTCCCTTCCTAGTCGTTGCCTTTGTTATATGCTGTGTAGTTGGTATGATGACTCAGACGATACAATTATGCTGGAAATTATATATACATGGAACACTGAGGCCCAAGAATGCAAATTCTTCTGGGCAAGCAATCTAGGGGCTTTTTTGTATTTATTCTGCCAAGCACAACACGTACAGTATTATAAGATTCATATTTTTAACTACTGCTTTCAAGCTGAACCTCAAAACGAGCTATGCTTTAGTTCAAGGCTTGAACTTGCTATTGAAAAGAAAATCAACAGAACGTTTTTCTTTATCATGTGTAACTACATCTGCCTGTGACTTTAAGCGTATAATAAGAAACTTAACACAGTCTCAAGCAACCAGAGTTTTCCTCTGCAGTTTTCCCTCATTTGCTCTAGTAATCATCCAAGCTTAGCAGCATTTGTTAAATTCAGATACAGGTCAACTATATGGCAATGAAATTCAAAGAAATGGGTGTGGCTGCTTGAGCCATACCATTAAAAAAAGAAATTTAGACAGAAAATAGTGGCTTGATGATGCCCAGCTTCATAATACTTTGCTTCTTAGCTGTTGCAATACCAGGTTTCTACCTATGGAGTGAACTAACTTTCTGAAAATTCTAGTCAGATGATAAGTCGTCTGACTGGAGAGTATTTTGTCATGAGATATCTTCTGCAAAGTAAGTTAGGTACAGATGTCATTCTTGCCTGCAAGTACACAGATAAATTAAAAGGAATATGTATTTTTGACTGATCACCTTGTGTAAAGTAGTCTTCATTGGCTTATAATGTGTCTACAGCATTACAGTAAGTGTTAAGTTCAAGGTTGTCAGATTTGCCAATAATTCATAGATTAAAATCAACAGGACATGAGACAAACTGGTAAGAATTGGGCCCAAACAGTTAGTGTAAAGCCATGCATACAGAAGTTAATGTTTTGAAGTGACCAGGACTTTGGCTGGTCCGATCTGCACACTGTAAAAATGCCTTGTTGCTAGGAAATGTTGAGAGCTTTACTGTGAAAAAGTTTTCTGATATTTATTTCAATGCAGATTTGAATCCACTAAATCCGCAAGTCATTAAAACAGACTGGGATGGGGTGGGTTTTTTTCAGTAATTGTTATGACAGACTCTGAAAGCTGGAGAAGCTGGGATAACAGCAGTGGAGTGCACTAATCTTACTGTTTCATACTGAAGAGCCTCTTGTTGCTTGAGTGGTCTCCCTTGAAAATCTGTATGAAGATTTGGGGGTAAGGAAAAGGAGGCAGAAGCTGGCCTTAAACCCCTGTAGGGATGTATCCACTGTAATTCTCTTCCAGGCCGTAGCACATCCACTGCAATTCTTATTCAGAAAGACTCCCAGCACCTTCTGGAGAGGCTCCATCATATCTGATCACTAGTGCAGTACAGAGCATGTAATAGACTAATACTTCATCTTCATTTATTAAAACAGCTGTCTAAGGTCATAAATACAACGAGTTGTTTTTATCACCAGGAGTCCTCCCATAAGCATGGGGATGATGATTAACATCGTCTCTCCAGTTCTGCTTACATCTGCAACCACACGGCAGATGCTTGGCTCCGGTGCTGTTTAAAGCCATCACAAAACGTCTTGATCACTGGTGACCTCTGTAAGAACTTTGGTAGCTGCTACATTGATCTGACCCAAGGAGTACTCCTCAGGCAAACATGAAGGCAGGCTTTTTTTTTATTGATTAGCCAAATGGTCTAGCCTTCCTGCTTTGTCTCCTCATTGGCAATTAAGAGAGAAATCCATTGAGGGAGTGGTGGCAGTGAACCTTTCCCTCTGACACAAAGAACCTTAATCAGGCCTCTTAGTTAATTTCTGAAATTGTACTGTATCGACCTCTGTTTGAAGCAGGATTTTCATCCTATGGCCCCATCAGTAAAACGTACACATCTTCCTGTTAGCAAAGCAGGCTTTTTCTAATGGTGACATCTTTTACTTCTTATTTACAATCCTAATCACATCATTGATTCCAGGAATCTTTCCTGCGCTAAGAGCTGCTATTAATTGTCTCAAAGGAGAACCTGGGTGGGTCTCGTTGGCGTTTTTTTAAACCTAGATAAATTAAACCAAGTAATGACAATCTAGGAGATCTGGGGGGGAGAAAGTCCAATTCTCAGTGTGTATTTTTTTAACATCCAAACAGTAAAGAGGTCACAATGTTCCTCAATCTAGAACTAAGACTGACACCTAAAATAGAACCAGGAGATCATTTTGGTGACTCAACCGAACAATGGAGATGAGTTTTCTACACCCAAAGCTATGATTATCCAGGTTAGGAAAATGATTGTTTTATCCAAAACTCTACATTTGGGCATTTCCTCACCTGCGTGATTCCTTTTGTGTCTGAACAATAGAAATACTACATCTAGGCAACGATAAACTAAGCAATCCTCTACTTCTCCAACAATCATTGACTTAACCCCTCAAAACGAATCTATTAATCCCTTATCTCCATATTCCCCATCTCTGCTTTACATTGTTTCATGAAAGGCCAGGACTTGTTCGTCCTTCTTAACATTGAGTGATATTTTCAGCTAGGAACCACTGAAATAACTGGGAATGTCCATAGCTTATGTCACTGTAACTTCATGGCTACTCCAAGATGAAGGGCAAAAGAACTCAGGCCTTGGGACTCAAATGGAGACTGAATCTGCAGCTGAGTCCCCTCCCTGTCTGACAGCTCCTCCTTCCCTTGTGCACATACACTCAGGTTTTTGTGTGGATTCACTCTCTCAGCATGCGTTACATGGAAATTTTTCTTTTTAATCTTTAACATAATCCATGAGACTTCATAAAGGGAGATGCGAGGAAAGTTGAGCGTGCCTCTGGTTGAGCAGAAATATTATCTACCGCACATTCTGCTTGCTAGAAAACGCCCTTTGGTACTTTAGGTGCTAGAGCCACATGAGGATTTTGGCAGGGAGGAAAGGTTTTGACTTACCCAGGTGCCATCCGCATCAGCACGGTGGATTTACAAGCCTGATGTCATCTATTTACATTTCTAAATCGCAGCATGGAGCGAAATGCAGCGATACGAAAGATTAGTCTTCATTTGGCGAAGTAACTGCCAAATTAAATGATGACAGATGGAAAAACTAAACGCAGCGGTGTCAGGGGTCCGGTGATGGCCCTCTGCTTTAGCAAGAGGTAAATACACAAAGCTCAGCTGGTGCCTGCAAAAGATGCACGTCCAGTTTAAAGAGAGCCCTCGGACTTTTTATTTAATCAATACCCCCTATCGAAGAGAGCAGCGCACAGCGTTAGAACTAAAGCAGCGTTATTAGAAAATGATATACTGCGCGTTAGGGTGTGTAATTCACGTCGCCTTCATTTGCTCAGGCCGCCGTGGAAAATCCATAAATCATTTTCTCGTTCATGTATGGCCTAAGTGCAATTTGTCATTTCGTGTTAAGAGAGGGGCCTCCTCGGATCAGCCGCGCTTTTCATTCCACCGCTCGCACCTCACAACGCAAACGCATGGGAACCCGCCGCCTCGCGCAGCAGCGGCACCCGCGTGCGCCTGGAGAGGCCTTGGCACGGGCAGGAAGATCGCACCGATGGGCAGCGCCTGTACATGTATGTGAATATGTATATGTATATGTACATGTACATGGATATGTATATGTACATGGATATGTATATGTACATGTATATGGATATGTATATGTACATGTATATGGATATGTATATGTACATGTACATGGATATGTATATGTACATGTACATGGATATGGATATGTACATGTATATTGATATGTACGTGTATATGTACAGGTGTATGTATATGTACATGGATATGGATATGGCTATGGACATGGACATGGATATGGATATGGATGTGGATATGTACATGTATATGGATATGGATATGGATATGTACATGTACATGGATATGGATATGTCTGTAGGTGAAATACGTATGCGCGTGGCTGTA
>NW_009730223.1:0-4853 GCF_000703405.1 Apaloderma vittatum
GGCTTTGCCAGCCTCAACAATTCTGTGATTGTTTAATGTAGGCCAATTTATCTGGTGAAGAGTAGCACAGTAGAAATAAACCTTTCTAAGAGAACTAGATTAAACAGTAACATTATGACAATATTTACATACCTGCATTTCTGCTTAAAACTGCAGACACATGCACTTTTTCACGTGCCACAACAAGGAAACATTTGTAAAGGGGAAAATGGCATGAGGGAGGAAAAAGTAGCAGAGCCAAAGGCATGAAAACAGGCAGAAAGGCAGCAGGAAATAGATAAGCAAACAGCGTGAAGCCTCCTGCTGTCCTGCTGCCACATTTGCCACCTTTCCAGAGAGTGCTCAGCCTTTTGCTTCATATCCTCCCCTCTTAAAATCAAGCAATGCACCACGTAAACAACAGAATCAGAACACGAACATCTCTGCAGTATGGGAATGTTAGTTTTGTTGAAGATCTACTTTACTCTTACTTTTATTCCAGTTACAGTAACTCAAACACTACAACAAAAACCGGTACTCCTAACTTTTAAGCCAGTCCTGAATAACAACGAGACCAGCAGCAGGAGTGTTTACTCTCATGATCAATACGTCTGAAAACTTTATCCAGTTTGATGACACCAGAATGTGCAACTAGGTTTAAAAGGAAGTAAGCTCTTCTCATGATCCCCCAAAAGTTGTGGGTATTCTTCTCCCACCTTTATGCTCCAATTTCAAGGGTTAAGATGTGCTACATGACTGCTCACCTCACTTTCAGGGTTCACTTCTCCCAAAAGTGCTGGTGCAACTTAATTGGGATGTATTTCATTCACCCAGCTTTTTTTTCCTTCTCCTTTCAGTACCAAATGTTACTCCTTTGCATCACAAATTGATTGAACTCTACCCCAGAATTAGATTATTTCTCACCAGCTCTGTAAAAGTAGACCAAATATATATTTAAACAGTAACGACTTACACACAAGGCCATCTCTGAAACAAAATAGAGCATTTTGCTTGCTAAACGGTTAATGAATACTGATTTTCTTCCCTATTTCTGGCGCTCTCATTCTGTCTTCATCTTGGCAAGAGCTTCCTCTCGTCAACAAGTGAAGAATTATCTCCACAAGTAAACTTCTAAAGAAAAAGCTTTAAGTAGCTCCTGATCATAAAAAGGTGCAACAGGAATCCAACACAACTGCAAAAGCCACATTTCGCATTTTAATTGAAACAGGCTGCCTCATTTCTATCAGCAATTATCAATGAGCAAGTCAACATGACTGGCTCACATAGCGCCTTTGTCCTGGCAAAGTCACACCGGGACCAGGCTCCACCAGCAGTCGGAGGCACTTGCGTAGAGGCACAGCTTCAGCTACTTGGCTGAGGAGGTACCAGATTTCCATGGCTCTGGGTACTCGTGCCTCACTGTTGGCGCTCGGTACACAGGGCACAGCACAAACACACCAACTGGTTCTGGGTATTGCAAAGTCTGATAAAAGCTAGTTAAACCAGTTAAGCACTGCTTCCAGTGGATCTGGAAGAATCAGTGACTGCACTTGGAGAGAGATAAGATACCAAAACCAGCTAAGCAATGACTAAGAAAAACGGAAATGATACTTGTAACGTGCTTCCGAGAACTGCGAGAAGCCTACCTACCTCCCAAAAAAAACCCCAAACAGGCCATGAAAAACACATCCACATGAACTCACCAGCCTTTCTAAATCTAGACAGGGTGCTCACTGCTCAGTCTACTGACCGGAGCTGCCACTTTTACCACCTTTTTGCTTTCCGTAGAAACCGTCTTTCCACTTTCTTTGCTTGTTCTTCATTTTCTTGCTCACATCATCTCCTCTACTCATTTATTGCTATCTTCTCCCCTAGATTTTATTAAGATATTCACTGCAAATTCACAAGACTTGGAAACATCAAATATCCATTAGTTGGGTAGCAACCCAAGCACTACGTTGTTTTCATTCTTTCTGCATGCCCGAACAGTCCAATCGAGAGCACTGAAACCAGTTCAAAGGCAGCCTGAGGTGAGCTCTTGGCTTTGACAATAACTGCTGCTGTGAGTTCGTTTCTCATCTGTAAAGAGCTGCTTTCGCTCACAAAAGGCCTCAAAGTTTGATGAAGACCTGTGAAGGTACTCACCCTACTAAGCACTGACAACTGAGGCAGAAGAATTAGCGTGTGCTACCATCAGCCAAGGTCCCTGTCATGATGTTGCTCTTAGACCATATTCCAAGTGCTCTATTTTTCATGAAGCATTTGAGTTTCAAGAATCTTGTAAGGCCTTAATTCCCAAGTCTCTAGAAATGGCATACGCTGCTTGGAAGTAAGGGCTGGGGGTAGACAGTGTAGGTCTGCAGGGATCGAGACAAGCTGCATCCCCAAATAATGTCACTCACCACTGACCTAAGTGAAAACAAGGTAACTCAGTAGGAACTAACACCCTAGAAAATAGGAATGTATGAGAATACTAGAATGCTACAGTCTAGTGTTAAGAGTAACTTAACAGAGACCACTAAGGATCATCGAAATGCAAATGGACAACATCCATTTGAGCTTGGCAAACTCCAGACATGGTGTCTACGTTATCTCTATGTGTAGAAAGAGAATATGGTATCATGACTTCAACACTGGAAAACAGATTTATTTTAGGTTTAACTAAAATGGGGAGTTTCCTTAAGCTCATATTAAACACCCTTACACAGACAATTAGTAGTGTTCTTGGTTCTGTATACAGCATGTAGATGTGTTTGTGGGTTGGGGGGTTTTATTATCACTTAAAGGACAAAGTAATGTATGAAATGGCAATTCATCAATACGGCAGCAATGCAACTTGTCATTTGCTCAGAATCTTGTATGTATCAAAGCTTGTTGAATTTTTCCATATTTGAAACTGCCATGAGATATAAACATATCAAAGTAAACATCTTCCCAGAACGTTCCCTTTGTAGGCTACAAGCATCCTTCAAACAAACATTTTTTTTGTTCCCCTCCTCACCACATTTCTTTCCTGTTTCTCAAAGGCTGACGCTGTCATTTTTCTTTCAGAAAAACATGCCTTTTCTCATACAACTCTTACTTTCACAAACGCATTTGGGTCTAGGCGCGCATACGTCAGATTGATGTCTCAAAATTATTAATTCTGTACTTACGGAGCAGTATTTTTTTCCTTCAAGTATCATGAAGGAAAAAAAAACCAACAAGAAGTCTTACTGGCTACCAGTTGGAACAATGTTTTCATGTGTGCAAATAGCATTGCTCCGTTTACCTCTGCCGCAGCTGGAAAAGCTGCTCTCAGCAGCAGCACTGGAGGCACCCACAGGCTTGAGAAGACAGTTCAAGCTCATATCTAGGGAGATCCAAGCAACAGCCACAGAAATTAGTATTTTCTACCTAAAATAAGGCGAGGTTCCTGAGGTAGTGTTTCTTGCAGGATAACACTTCTTCAGACTTCTACACCCAGAGAAAGAGCTTGGACTAAGGCCAAAGCTCCTACATGTTCTTGAAATAGTTGCTCAACGTTTCTTTGCAGTTTAAGGCCCCCTTAAGTCCAGGGGGATTTACTAGAGCAATTATTTTTCTTGTTTTAATTGAGCTGCTTTTTAGAAGTGTGTCAAGAATTACAAGCTAGATTTTAAGCAACTGTTTGCTCAGTTACGATCAAGTTTTGACATGAGGTCAAAGGAGGTTTCCATCACCTTATTTCTTCGTAAAATTCAATTGCAATTTCCTATAAACAAATAGTCAAATATCTACTGTCCTACATTTACACATTACACATTACTGTCCTACACTTATACATATCTCACTAAGGATAATGAGATTATTACATTTCCAGAGAATCATATTTAGGTATGTACTTTAGAACAGGCAGATATTCACATTTTCCTCTGGCAAACACAAGAGTAACCTACCGGGGGAAGCAATAAACTCCTTTCAGTATCTTTACAAACCTGGTTTTGTGGTTCAGCACCAACAGCTGCCCTGCAGACAATAAAACCAAGCGACTACTTCTGCTGCCTCCGGGGGCATATTGTTTCTCTTCTCCACAAAACACAATAGAGGCAAGCTATCTGTGACAGATCCAACTCCCTGCTCTAACCCTTTCAACCACAGCAAGCAAAGTACACGAAGCTGAATGACCGGATCACAAACTCAACCACAGCACGAACACTGTCTCTGCTCCAAGCTTGCAGCCTCTTGCTGTAGCTTCCCCTTACTTCCAATAAAATGCTGATCTCTAAAAACATTCCTAATTGTCCTGAGAAAAGCATAACAATCTTGAGAAGCAGTTTTTTATTTTTTTCTTCCTTTTTTATGTCTTGAAGAAGAACTAGTGTGGGGCTTATCAAAAAAAAGAAATACATTTATATTTAGTGCGTCCTTCTGAAGAGACTGACAAGACATTCACGCACCTCATCTATCTTGATGTACTTCTGTTTGGCTTCTAAAATTAATTCTCAGTTGTTCTTGTGGAAGTCCACTTCAGCAGTAGGATGTTATTGAACTTCCAAGTTTTAAAGGTTAAATGCAGAATCAATGCATTTTTGATTACACTTGTGGGGAAAAAAAATTAAAAGTACTTATCGTAACTGAGCATTTGCAGCTGTTACAAGAATTTCTGCAAGTTCAGTGGGTATCTGTGAGCATTTGCAGTTGGTACAAGAATTTCTGCAAGTTCAGTGGGTATCTGGGAGGTGATATTTATCATTCACTCAAAAAAAAAAAATCAGAATCAATAGCTAAAACAAACAGCTTCCTGAGGAAGTTCAGAAAACTGAATCTTCCTCAGCCAGCCCAGCACAGGGAACGAAGAGGTCATTTCACTACACGCAGCATCTTTCCGCACTCAGCTGGAGCGCTCTGCAGCT
>NW_009730223.1:4889-8192 GCF_000703405.1 Apaloderma vittatum
AGTTCCAACAGTGACCAGGAAGACTTCCTACAAAACTCACCTTTGTCCCTGCCTAGTTGAACTACAGCCACCTTAAATTCCAAGATTCAACTGTCTTACCGCAACAGTCTTCAGCTGACTAAAAAAAAAAAAAAAAAAAGAAGAAAACCTTAAAATAATTTAACAGTTGTTCCCCTGCAATTACGGCAATGAGGGCAGAATCCTACTACCAGACTGATTTTATCAATTGAAGGGACCGCTTTGTTTTCTGTAGTGTTTGCACGAGAAACACAACGCGCCACAACTGCTCCACAGAGTGCCTTGGAGATGCTTGAGCTATTTCAAATACTAGAAGCCATCTACTAGAGCAAGTGTAGCTGAAGAGGAGGGTACTCCACGGCAGGAAAAATGCAGCAAACCGCACCCTGCTAGGAAGCGGTCTGCCTCCACTCAGAACTCGGGGGTCTCTGTATTAGACCTTGCAAGCAGCCTATATCCTTGTTTTCTTACTTAATCATTGCTCTTTGCAAGGAAGAAACACTGTTTCCCTGGATCTATTTTTGAGAAAAGGCTCAAGAGAGTTCAGAGCACCTCAGGGACTGCTGCAGAGACAAATAACATGCACCTGACACTTTTTAATTATCTCTTACACAACACTGTTAAACAGAAGCAAAAACATCCACCAAAGCATTCTCTCAGAAGATCTGTATTAAAAAATAATAAATTCCATTCATTACTGAAGCTGAGAAACCAGTCTTTAGTCTCACCTTCTGTCTGAACGCACATCCATGGAAATGACAACAATATTTAGGAAAGAGAAATACTACCCTTATTCTCTTAAGCAGGTGAACTAAATACCTACGCGTAAAGCAGTGCGCATCACCATTTTTTTAATTTCTCTCCCCTTATTTCATACATTGCATGGGCTCCAAGCTTTAGTCGTGAGTTTCACTCCTCCCAAACGCTTATCTATGTTCAACTGTCTGTATTAAGACAGACACCATTATTAAAGCTGGTCTTCAGGTGACAATGTGCAATCCAAGTTGAAAGAAAAAAGAACGAACCACCCATACATACAGAACTCTCAACACTGAGTGTCAATAAAGTAAACTTAATTTTACTTAGATGGACCTAGAAATACTCTAGTACAGTAACAGATTCCTCTTGTCTGGACAGCAGAAGTCATCTCTACATCAGGAACAGCAACCTTGAGAAGAAAACTTATGATTAAGCTTGAATTTTTAATAGCTAGGCTGTTGCACCATTCTGCTCAATGCTCTCTGTGCTTCCACAACCACATGCCAATCCAGGAGATAGATATTACCTTACTAAATACAATTTCCACGGCTTCCTGCTCTAAAATTCCTAAGACTACTTGCTATATTTTTGAACACATAGATACTGCATATAGCTAGAGAAGTCCGTTCTGCTAGTTTTCCTGACGAATTTTCATGCAAGACATCTTTGCTCTGACTTCTGGGCACTATTCTCTCCAAACTGAAGAAAACGTGATGAATTAAACCCTCAGCATTTAATTCATCCCATGTAATACCCAACCTCTTTTTCAGCTACAATTCTCTTTTCCAGAAAGGCCTCTCAAGTCCAAGCCTCGCACACCACCAGCAGCTCTCTGATCTCCTGGGGTCATAAAATCTTTTTGGTGCTGCTGCTCAATACAAAAGACAGGAGACCCTGCTTCCAAAAATGCCTTAAACAAGAACAGCATGCAGAAATTTGGGGGAGGGAGGGAGAAGATTTTGCATTACAGAGACATAATTAAATACTGGATTACAGCTCCAGTAAAATCTGAGTATTTATAGAAGTGTTTATGATGCAAGCTTAGTGAATACCATTAGCTGTGAACGGCAGAAGGCTGACACTGAGGAGCAAGAAGGCAAACCAAACCAGAATGTAAGACCCAAATGCAAATACATCTCAAATGATCTCAGGTCAAGTTACTTCACACGAAGAGTACACTCAGACACCCAGGTAACAGAATCAGCCAGCAGCTAAGCGAAGCTGACCAGCTTCGTGGTCTCTAAGGCGTGGGAAAACTGCCCTTTCGAATTTGGGATCCTAGGCTGTTTCGCTTCTTTGCATTTTGCTTTCCAGCTGGCAGGGAAATCACGCAGGATCACAAACTCCAAAGTGCTGGCAAGCGGCGTTTCACAGATCGCTACTCCAGGCTAGCATGCTAGCAAAACGGAACCAAAAGCACAACAGAAAAGCTAAAAAGCAAAGTGGTAAGCCACATTTCTCCCCAGCCCAAGTGATGCTGCCAAAGGGAAGCACAGAGAGTTTGCACTTTGCTCTTTGTTTTACTTTAAGTCACTTCTCTACCATAACGACCTAAGCCAGTGTTATTAGGACCAAGATTCCAACGTTATAGTTCTTAATATGCAACTGATAGTGTTTGCTTCTCTTTAAAGACCAGTTTTAGCTCAGATCAGAATTCTTTTTCCAAATCATTTCAGAACCAAAATCTTCAAGAAACTCAATGTAACATTTTAATTCTTTAAACTTCAGGATACAACTTGAAAAGTACTTCTTTTAGCACAAGTAGCTGCTTAAGAAGCACACACTGACCTTCTCCAAATTTCCGTCTTCAAAAATACCTCTACTCCCTCATATCACACTTGTGCAAGCATTATGTTTAAGCACATGGTCCCTTCTACCTGTATCAGTTCTCCATCAGTTCATCTCAACTCCACTGAGAGCAGCTGCTGGTGGCACAGGTTGTAAGCCAGCCCTGTTAACATAAAAGCTCCAACTACAGCCTCCCACCAAAGCAAAATAAGCTGCGCTGAAGGACACAAGTGAAGCTCATTAAGTGCACACAGCTGCGACCAGGGTTTCACACCAACTGACACAGCCTGGGATGGGAAATTACAACCAGCTGCTACCTGCTTGGTTGGTTTGTTTTAAAACCACAGGGGTGGTCAAACGGTGCTGCAGGCTGCACAGGAGAGCTCTGAAATCTTCGTCCTTGGAGATGTTCAAAATCCAACCAGACAAGATTCTGGGCAAGCTGCTGTAGCTGACCCTGCTCTGAGCATGGGGCTGGACTAGAGGATTTCCAGATCCCCCTTCTGACCTCGCTGTTCTGCAATTACTCTATAAACCAGACTTAGTGAGAACTGCTTTGAGCAAAGGCTTGAACTAGCTGATCTCTAGAGCCCCTTCCAACTTTGATTACTCTGTGATTCTATGTAAGTCACATTTCAAGCACATTCATAGCATGGTTCAGGTTGGAAGGGACCTTGAAGGTGATCTCGTTCCACCCCCCTGCCATGGGCAGGGACACCTCTCTGCCACCAGCCCAGG
>NW_009730223.1:8205-29007 GCF_000703405.1 Apaloderma vittatum
GGACCCTTCCATGGTTGGGGCATCCACAGCCTCCCTGGACAGCCTGTGCCAGAGCTTCACCACTCTCAGGGGGAAGAATTTCTTCCCTGTATCTAATCTAAATCTCCCCTCTTGCAGTCTCAGGCCATTGCCCCGTGTCCTGTCCCTACAGGCCCCCGTAAGAAGCCCTTCTCCAGCTCTCCTGGAGCCCCTGCAGGCACTGGCAGGCCCCTATGGGGTCATCCCGGAGCCTTCTCTTCCCCAGGCTGAATAGCCTCAGCTCCCTCAGCCTGTCCTCACAGCAGAGCTGCTCCAGCCCTCTGAGCATCTTCGTGGCCTTCTCTGGACCCCCTCCAGCAGATCCACGTCCTTCTTGTACCAGGGGCTCCGGAACTGGCCGCAGCACTCCAGGTGGAAACCAAATCCAATCATCCAACTACAGGCACAGCCTCCATCCTTGCTCCTACACACAGCTCTATGTTCTTCTATAACTCAGTTAAGAACATTAATTGGAGTTCTCCCAGTTTGTTTACCCTCGTGGGAGGAGAAGAGCACAGTATCAGTACCACAGAAAAGATAATAGTGTTTTAGTTTTATATAAGAAACCTAGATCCAAGTTCATTTATCTCACCATTGCTCTTTAATTAAAAACTACAAAGTTAAAACACACACAAATATAAGATAGGGCCACCAAAAAATTACCAACATGATTTCAGACATCGGAGCAGCAATCAAAGCGTTCAAGCACCTTGTGTCAAGCCAGAATGCCTCTTTACCTTGTTTCTAATCCAGAAATTCAGAACCTGGTCACCAAGCACTGTGCTGTGTCCATTTTAGATTATTATACTCAGAAGGTCTGTCAACCAAGAGCCTCGGGATAGACAACAGTATCCCAGTAAGACAAAGCAGGGATGTTTTTCCCCGAGACACAACGCAAAGCTTTCAAATATCAGCCAGACCAAATAAATACTCAAGAGCCTTGCACCATAGCTCAAGTTACAGATGAAGAATTAGGGCCTTGCCACCTTCCAGCTTGGCCACAAAACAACAGCACACAGAGGTTAATTTTTCCTTAAAAATGCAAGGGCTTTTTTTGTTCATTTGTCACGAGGTTTGGGGCGGTTTTTTTTCACCCCTACCCAGCCATAAACGATGGCTAATTTACCGAATTTTTCTGAAATTAAGATTTGTAATGCAAACAAGTACAATGCTATCTTTTGCCTGGGAGAAGCAGTTGACAACTACTCTTGTAGCTGCAGAATTCCAGCAGGCTTTTTCCCCTGTTATTTTCCCTCCTGAACCTCGATATGAAGAAATAAGCCAATTTGCCTAGTAAGGTTTTATTATGTTTTCTTTTTCCTTTGTATAGGTACAGAATTTCTTCCTCTGACTCTCAACCTACCATTCTTAGCAAGAAATTCTGGGTTAAGTTTCCTTCCCCATCCTGAACAGCCACACAGAGGCATCTCTCCCCACCTCCAACCTGGGCAACTGTCATCAGGAAGATTCATTTTAGCAGTCGCATGGCTGCAAGCGCATCTGCAGAACACATTACAACTTTAACCTCACATTAATTTCACACGTTCAAAGGAAGGAAGTTAGAAACCCAGGACACAGAAATGCAGGAGTTTAAAGAGGAAAAGGTGATGAATAATGTTAAATATTATAGCTCTTTGGAAAAGAGTAACTGCTTTGGTTACAACATTGCTAGTGATTTTGGAGCAAGAAGTCAACACAAAGTTTGGTTAAAAGAGTGCGTAACAGGGAACATCACAAGGTTTTGTTCACGTTTTTCTCTTTGGTTAGTTTTCATTTGGTTGTTTGCAGTGCTTGTACTTTTTCTTCCTTTCCTTTCTCAACTTACAAGAAGTCCATGGCAGAGAAGGAATGAGATGAGCAGTGTTACAGTATCTTGCTGGTCAGTGGTAGACCTGAGATTTGGATAGGAGGACAAAATAACAAAAGCTGATTGAAGTTAATGTGTCTGAAAGGCTTTGCAGATATCAACAAGGAAAAACATTCCTGAAGTTTCTTATCAAGTAAGTATGGTAGCGGAAAACACATTATTTTTCCTAAGCAAAACGGACTATCTGCATCCTACTAACAATGGCTAGCTCTGTACTACTTCACGGTGAAATGGAATACTCGCCCAGTTCTCTAAAAGACGTACCTTGAAGAAGGGGAAGAGGCATCTGTTTAAGCAGGTACTACCTAGTACACTTCCACACTTCAAAACAATGAAATTGTTTCCTGGGTCTCCCTATTCACAACATGAATCTGTTTTGGGACTCTCTTCCTGAAAAACTTCCTTTCCAAAGCCAAAATGATGAAGGAAAAAAAAAAAAATCAGCATGCTGCAACTGTCCTCACATCCAGTTACAAGACTAACAGAGCGCTAACAGAATGCACAACCAGGCAGTGTTATAAGTTGAAGATGGAGGAAAAAAAACCAAACACATTAATATTACCAGTATTTCAGTTCTAAACAATATAGCGCAGGAGAATAAAGCAGACTATAACAAGCTGTTATACCATGTTCAGTATCCGGACCTATAGATGAAGGAAAAAAACCCAAACACATTAATATTACCAGTAGCGCAGGAGAATAAAGCAGACTATAACAAGCTGTTATACCATGCTCAGTATCCGGACCTACAGATGAACTCCCACGCCCCAAAAGGCATATTGCTACAGCTTGTTTAACTGCTTTATTTTCATCAGTCCTTGGCACCCTTTTATTTAGTGTTTATGCAACAGAAATCATTAGAATTGCTCTCAACTAATAAGAAAAATTGAAATGATTGTGAAAGTCCGGTTTCAAAAAAGTGGTGCAAAGGGCTGAAAGAGGTCCAAGAAAAGGTATGGGTTATTTCAGTACTTGGGTGAATCCACCGAGCAGATGTCCAACAGCGTTGCAAGGGGTAGCAGCCAGAGGACTTGAAGCCAACTCTCCTGTCTGTCCTCTCCAAGCACTATCACTAAAGCAGCACCTTCAGACTGCTGCTTGACAATACAAAGGGTTAAGGATCAGCAAAAGCCTAAGCTTAAGGCTACACTCATCCTGTGGGCAGAGTCTCTCCTTTATTTGCAAAGCCACTCTGAAGAGAATCAAGAAATCAGTCTGGCATTGGTGACGCTTTCTTGAGGTGAAAAAGGAGCAGGCCAGAAGAGTAGCTAACAAAAATAGATCATTCAAAAATGGGTTATTTGTTGACTATGAACATAGAAATATCCCCCATTTAACATACATGCAAGACATTTCCACACTCGTCTGTCCCTTCTCTTGAAAGGATGTGAAGCAGCGACAGGGAGGATCCCTCCCACTCAAAACAAGCCAGAAACATCTTTTTACTCCCATCACAACTCCTTGCATTCTTCAAAAAGGATCAACGAAAGCTACTCCATTGGGCAGCAAAGACCAGACAAGAAGCAACAGAAGCAGGCCTGCGACACTGCCCAGAACCGACAGCTGCCCTGGTGACAATCCTGCTCTTTCATTTACCACTGGCACCAATCCCACCAGGGCCTTTCACCACGCCCGTGGTTCACAGCCTTTTCCAATTTGCAGAAAGTTGGATGCATATCACCATATATTAAACTTAAGCTAAGAAAAGCAAGGTTTTTTCAAACACAGCGTGTTCCGAGTGGCTTGGGTTTGGATTTTCTCCTTTCTAGACCGCATTCCTATCCCCACTCCAACTAATTATGGGCTCCCGTGAACCTCAGGCTGAAGAACTACCCTGGCCATTCCTATTTCGTTGAGTCTGCAGAGGACACCCAGCCCCATTCCCTTTCCTTCCCAAGCCAGGGTCAAGGAGACATTGGCTACAGTCACCAACAAAATGACAGAGCAATTACCGGACAAGAGGCTTTACACAGGTTTCAAATTAAACTCTGTAGTAACTTAGATTTACACAACCATAGGACTTTTTTTTCTTCTCTATTTGCACATCAAAGAAAGGGAAGGGACAAGGGAATTTATCTAACAGCTTCAAGAGCATTAATTGTTGACCAGATCAGAACTTCCTAGCAGCATGTCACCTTGACGTGCACAAAACAAAACAGCATGCTTCAAAACCAACATCTTCTTCGCGTGAAGAGCCATTTGGTAGATTAGAAATTATTCTGATCATTGCAGGTGAACCAACACCAAATTTTCCATAAAACTTAGTACGCAAATATAGGAGCAAAAATTACAGTCTTTCAGATCAAGTAGTTTCAAGGCCTTTATTCTACAGTTTAGCCTTCACCTACTTCCCCAACTGAGCGTTTACGGTGATAAAAAAAGGCAGAGTATAACTAAAAGCACAGTTCCATCAAAGGATAAAGCCACGCCCAGAAAGTCAAAGGTTAACATTAAAAATGGGTACAAAGCTACTTCTGCATTTACATCAGCAATTAAAATTAAACTCATTTAAGGGGGACAAACTGCCTCACCAGCAGCTTGAACCACATGACACTAAATTCTCTTCCCACAATTTCAAGTATAGAGTTTCAAGGATATAATTTGACCAAAACTGAATCATGTCCATTCATCACCAGTCTGGAATGCACAATACCAAATAGGTGAGAAAACTACATGGGTAGAATGATCAGGGTTATTTTAAAATACGCGTTGTGCTCGTACCAGAACTGCATCTCCTAACTACCTGGAACCATACTGAAATATAGACTTGGCAAACCCAAATCGCTTAAACAAGAGCAAACTTCTCCCTTTTGGAAAGTTGTTCCGATTGTCCTTTATCTTAAAAGCTACAACAATCAAAACCATAACCTGATGCTCCAGTTTGCAAACTGAAAATTCACTCCAGTTTACACAACCTTTACCTCAAACTCCTTTATTACTCCACCACTCCTTGCTCCTCGTGGTACAGAAAGCCGGTGCACTGAACTTCTACATTCTGAAGGTGAAATAACTCGTGTAGAAGTGTAAGTCTTCCCCCATATGTTACCTCGTCTCTTTAAGCTACAAATTCTAAAGCAAGTTAAGCCTTTCCTTGACAAAAGGGCAAAAATTCACCTGAGGAGTGACAAAGCTCAAAAAGAAGCAAGAGGTAACAGAAATCTCACTTAGTCACACTTTTCCCCCCTCGTATTTGTTCACATTGCTGCATACTATCTCCAAGCTTGTCTGATAGGAAAAAAAAAAATAAAATAAAGTTAACCCTAATCAACAGCAGAACTGCTTCTACACTCTTGCCATACCTGAGCAAGCCCCTTGACTCTGGAGGGGGAAAGTACACATCAAAATATCAAGCAATTCAGTTCCTGGGCTAAACTATTTTCTATAGCAAAACCAAAGCTTTTGGGGTTTCTACCGCAGTCCTGTCCTTGGATGTCACTTGCCACGAGCAGCCCAAAACATCAGGTGTGTCACCAGTATCAGCAAGTCAAGGCCCAGGAAGATCATTCTGTGACACGTGTGGTCTTTTCCCAGCCTTGGATAAATCTGAAACTAGTTTTAGGATTGCTACAGGACCTTTGCCTTAAAGAACTTGAAGTTGTTACAAGGCAATACAGAAAAAATTCACCATTCCACCTCTGGTTTACATCTTGCAAATATGTAGCCTGACAAACCCATCATAAATTGAACCTATTAAGGTTCGGTGGGCACATGCCAACTATTAGCCATAGTTACTCTCACAAGATCAGAGATGACACGGGCAGTATCACAGCAGCAGCACAAGTTATTGACAGACATATTTAAGCATTGAGACCAACGGCACCGGAACGCTTCACCCAAGTGCAAAGTTTCTGCAGGGTTTAACTTCTTCCTCCAAAAGAGAGGGAAGGCTGTTGCAAAGCATTAAGTACAGGAGAGCTTGATCTCCTCACTTCAAATAATCTCCAGTCCCACATACCTGCATAATACACATAATTCCGTCAATGTAATTAAATGCAAACAGAAGCGTTACTCGGAAATAATTCTCAAAAGTGATATTTTAGATTCACTTACATTTTCTTTATTTTTAGGATACAACATAACCACGTTTCTAAGATTACTTTTTTCCTACTGCTACTAGAGCCGGGTACCCGCTTTTTCCAAGATGAAATCTGAGCTTCTCATGCAAGCAAGTGATAAGCATCAAAACACACGCAACCGTGAAGTGTGCACTTGGAAGTCAGCCTAAACAAGTCTGATAGAACCATCCAGCTGGCAATTACATAGATTTTCTGCTTTTTAGTGGTCTTGCTGTGCATTTGTTCCGTAACACATTTATGGGACTCTTCCCAGCACCACCAAAAAAATCAGTCTACTCCAGCACAAGTTAAAAGAACATTTAGCATAAGCTATCTCTATCAGTCCAAGGAAAAGCATCTAACACAATCAAAAGTAATGCTCATCATTAGATGAGCTTCAGTTACCCTCAGAGACTTGTTTCCAAAATTGAGAAGAAAGTTTGTACATCCTACAAGCACTCAACAGAAAAAAAAAATTACTGAGGTATTAAATAATTACTAAATAAATTATTACTGAGGTATTAAATAAAACCCAGTAAACACAGGCAGCAGTTTGATACCCATCAAGAATGTCTGACAAGGAAGACCAATGCATATCAGCAGTGTAACACTGAAAGCTTGCTCTTGGCAGGCTGAATATCAAGACAATGTCATAGCATTTTTAGCAGAATTGTCATTAAACTACCAGCGGTCTCCCAACCTGTGCAGACCTGAAGAGCTTTCTTCATTCTCAGTCTATGAAGCTATCAACTTAAGTATCTAATACCACTGAAATTATTTCCTACAGCAGTCACTTTGCTATCTTTTATAAACACACAAACAAAAAGAATTAATTACATTCAAGCACATCGTTCTGGTTTTGCACAGATAAACACACCAACAAAAGGAATTAATTACGTTCAAGTGCACTGTTCTGATTTTGCACAGATAATACATGTGAAGTAAAGTATCCCAAACTAATCACTACATTAAAAACTTGTCCATAAGGTAACAGTGAGTGTCATGGCTTCAACTGAGCTCTGAAGTAATGAGCTTGGGCAATAAGTAACACAAGCAGAGATACAACGTGTTTAGGAGATAGACTAAGAGAAGTTGCTCTTTCTACCCAGGTAATCACCTTTTTATTAAGAACAGTTCTTGATCACTAGCCAATCTATGGTGAAGACGATGACAAGCACGTAGAGATTTCAGAAGAGGGACTCTAAAAGCACAGACTAAAAATAAAAGTCTATACATAACTCTTCAGACGTGCTACCCGTCAAACCCTCCTCTTAACAAGTATTTCCCATCTGTGCTTAATGGGCAGATGTCTTTTTCATTTACTCAGCACATTTGTTGAAATGAAAAAGCATGAATGACATTCTAGCTGTTTATCCAACCAGCTGGAGAAGAAACTGGATAAGCTCTCGGTTAACAGCTGAAACGCCTGTATAATTTTGGCCAACGACCTGTTTATCCTAGGTTACGGCTACAGTTCATTCAACTGTTGCCCCAAAGAACTATCAAGTTACACGTCAACAAGAACCAGATGCTGGGGATGGTGGGGGGAGAAGGAAGCAACTGAATCACCTACAAACCCACAAAATCAGCTAGCCCCTTTTTCCAAAGGAGCATGTTTGCTAAACGATCAGGAAACCACAAGAGTTTAGCTTCATTATCCCAGACAAATCTATTTGATGAGTCAGTTCAATGGAAAATACTATCAGAAGGTCATGGTTTGCGAAGAAACCATTTAAACCAGAGTAAAAAATCCTGAAGACTGGGGCGAGGAAGAAAGTCAAAGAGTTGGTCAGAAAGATAAGAAATTAAACAATACTTCACACACAGCAAAGACAGTCATACAGCTTTTATTTTGTTGTTCAATTAAAACAGAATTGAATGGCCAAATAAAAACTACTGTGAGAGTGCTTTCAAACCTTGCCCGATTCATACCCTCATAATCATGCAAGTTCTAATCATTTATAAGAGAAAATTAAGTGCAGTAATAAGATCTGAATTTCTACTTCTGGTACCAATGTATTGATTTGGTTGTGTCTTTTCCACTAATTTTTGTATGTTCACCTTCAAAAGTCATCCTCTTTGAAATTTCATCCTCCAAAAGATACTGTCATGTTATCAACCGGCGTAGTAATGCATTTTTTGCCTCACTGGGCCACTTAAGCTGAAGTGAGCCACAGAAAACAACCTTCCTCTATGGAAATTAAGGTGAAATCACAAACAAAGAGAAACTGAGTACATATGAAAACCAAAGCTTTCTTGCCCAGAAACAGTGCAGACTTTTTTACCCAGAAGAGTAGGAAAATACTCACTACATATTACACTGTTTCTAGCTTCCTGCTGTAAATCCATTACTCATTCTGTTCTCTTCACCATCTTGCTATATCAAGAAAAACATCACATTCTACAACTTGAATAACATGTTTTAGTGCATTGTCACTGTATCCTATTCAGCAAAAGCAATTTTACACACACTAGTGACTTACACCTGAATACACGCTACTGCTTCAAGAGATTTTAGGAAGAGGTTGGGCATATTTTGCAGCTACTGAAAATGCAGTAAACAGGTGAATATCTGTAGTCCCACGTCCCCCCAAACAAGGGGGCAATGATGCCACGGCACTCGACTGCAGCTCAGTTTCAGAATTACGCAAAACTTCACACACTGGACACACACACGACATCAGTCCAATGTTACTGGGTTTTCCACCTCTCGGCACAACGGAACAGAGATGCTTCGGTTTTGATGCAAACACACGGAACTCCAACAGGCTTAGTCTCCAAGTAACCCATAGATAACACGAAATAGAAATACATACTCGAGTCAAAGGTTCAATTGTGAATTGGTAAATTTTGCCATGCTTCTTATCGTACAGGCTCAGATGTTGACTTCTCGCAAATATCTAGCGCCTTACTTTCAGGGAGAACATGGACTCTCCGTGACTTTAGGAAAAAAAAGAGTTTATCCATGTAATATTCTAGTCGGGCTACTGGAATTAAAGACTTTATACTTTTGGTCTTAGTTTTCCTCTTCCTATGATTTTTGCAAGTCAGGCACTACCTGGTCTAACAATTCTCAACAAAACTGAAGTGAAGGGATTAAGCAAAACATTAAGTCAATGTAATTTTTATTCATGTTCTAGTCCTGCTTCTAATACTGAAGGCAGTACTGGCATTTTAGTCACCATGTATGATGCCCATTAAGCATCACGGGCCAAAAAAACCAACAAACCATTTACCTATTGGATTCTTCCTATTCTTTGTACCAATTCAAGACAACATTAGATCTCAAATTCCTATATGATATACACTATGTTTCAGGAAACTACTTTCCAGTGTGTTGGTCACCATCAATAGAGTACCACTGGTTTTTTTAATCCCTTCCCTCCCCTGCTTTTTTGGCCAGTCACACTCCCCCTTTCTCCCCCCTAATCCACTCACTCTTTAAAGCTATCACACACCAACTTTTCAAGGCTGCTTGTTTGCAGCAGCTCTGAATACACCACCCGAACCAAATCTCTCTCATACACAACTATTTCTGAAGTGAAAATTAACACAAACACAATTTAAATGGAGACAAGTCAACAAGCGGGCCCAGATAAGAACTGTGTGTGCAGGCAGCAGGGGAGAAGTGTTGTTACAGAAAATGGGGGCTAAAAGCCTGGAATGAGAGCCAGCTTTGTTCCCAGTCAGTAGCCTAAGTGCCTATCAGTCAGCAAAAGCATTTTTAAAACAGCTGCATCAAAGCTTTCTGCAAGTTAGTCAGCATGTGACAGGCCAGCACATTACAACAGTGCCACAGCAATCTCTGCATAATAGGAGTGCTCCGAGTGACCTGAAAGGTCAGTGTTTTCAAGCATTTCAGTAATCTGTAAATTGCCTTGGCTTATCGCTTGGAAGCAACATAATTACATTGCTTGAAGGGCTAGGACAGTAAAGACAGATTTTAGGTATTATGTTTTGGTCGGCTACATACTAACCTCTACACAGTAAGTATCTCCAGGAAATAGGGACTAACATACAAATAAAAATAACGGAACAGTAAAACATGAAAAAATCTGCTTTTCTGATAGAGGGGAAAACTATTTACTGAGTCACATTCCCTACAGTATTTTATCAAGTATAAATATCTTTTGAAGTCGGGTGTTTTTATTTATTTCTTATTTCTTGTTCCAAAATGTTTCAAGTTATTTTCTACAAAACTAACTTCTACTAACTAAAAAGACAAAGCAAGCAAAATCGAGTTTCATACTAAGCATCCAGTTCCAACTTAAAGATGGTACTTTCTATAAGAGAAAAGACAACTTGCAGCCATAAACCTCCCAAGCAATTTACTCACAGCAAAGGGCAGTCATTGACTTTACTCAAAGATTTTTTTCCTAGAAACAGAAAAAATGGATCCCTACCTACCTCACAGGATTAAAAACGTAGTATTTAGTTCCCAGCAGCCTAATCAGGACTGTAGTAAGATTCAAACTGTTTCCAGTCACTACTACTTGACTTCTGTGCTTCTCTCATGTGACACAGCGCAGCAGAGCACCCCAACCTGATCACAAGGGCCGCGGAGCAGGGATCTGTATTTGCAGCTTCACCCTGTCCTGTGCGGCCCTTCTGCTGCCGCTGTCTGATTCCCTACTACTTGTCTTCTGTGCTTCTCTCGTGTGACAGCGCAGCAGAGCACCCCAACCTGATCACAAGGGCCGCGGAGCAGGGATCTGTATTTGCAGCTTCACCCTGTCCTGTGCGGCCCTTCTGCTGCCGCTGTCTGCTTCCCCTACCCCTAACAAACCTATTGCCACTGCTTCAGGTGACTTCGAGCATTCTTCGTTCACGGAGAAGGGAGTGAAAACACAGAACATGATAAAAACTCGTAACTTTAATTCAATCAGAGAGAAGAAAAAAAAGTCCATACAACATTTGGCCATCGGCTTGCTTTTGTTCGTATGAATTTTATTATCAGTAACTATTTAAGAGAGACGGTCAATGTAATCAGAAGTTCAGGCTAGCAAAACGCACGCTGCAGAAATATCACACTCAAGTTTAAAAGGCATCTCCTGCCTGTTTGCATTTTCAACCAAGACACCACCAGCACAATTTGAAACTCAGGGACATAAATCACACATTGTCTCATGCTGTTGTTGGCCAAACTAAGTTTACAGCCGAGAAGATAGTTCTAGCACTATCAAGGATCCAACCGACCTAAAAGCCTTGCTCCTAATGCTGGAAGAAAACAAAAGTAACACTGGTCATTCTGTGGGAGCAATGATTCAGGAGCTCTCAACCACTGTCCTCTTACTATTGTTTACACGCCTTCCCAAGATAAAGAGGTATTTACTAATTGCAGATAAACACAACAAGAAAACCTCTGATGTTAGCATTGGTTTATTTCTAATTAATCCTATCTGACTTCAGATAGCCACATAAAGGCGAAGAGTTCATCAAAACTAAAAACCCACATGTGTGTATTTATATTTCAACTTCCAACCTCAAAATTCCTCTGGAAAAGCAGGACAGCCAGTTACAAAATCAGGCAAAAATTAGGAGAAAAATTCACTTGTAACAAGGCATATATTGATTACATAGCCTCATATTTTCAATGGAAAGTTTAACTGAAAAACCCCTACTCTATACTGAATGGGTTCCTCAAAATACTGCACCAGCAGAGAGACTAAGCCTACTGCACAATTGGAGAGATGGCTCTTGCCTCCCTGACTTCCCTCTCTCAAGGACTAATTTGTATTGGCAGACAGTCATTTCCTAGCTTTTATTCTCTTCTCAGGGTGAGGTGGGGGAACCAACATCATTTTTCAACGCTATTTGCAGCTCTTCTCAGCACGCAACAGCCCCCACTCCAGCTGCTCCCCAGTATCGTGATGGCAGAAACTCCAAGGCATTTCAGGAAGCTGACAAACACGCACAAAGAAAAAAGAAACACATATTCTTAACATTAAAAAATGGTGCCAGTATTCACAGAGCGCCTGGGGAGTGGGAGGGGTTGCACCTTTAGACTGCTTGGGGGGTGGTCCCTCTCAGCTGAAAGAAAGGGAGGAATTCTGAACTACCCTCCTTCCTCAAACAGACTGTTTTAGCTGGAGACAAGGATGACTTTCCTTAAGCCAGAACACACTACTTAAAAAAAACCCCAGTGTTCCATTACACAGGAATATTTCTGAACTAATTAGAACTATCACTCTTTGCAAAACAGGGAGCATTTAGGTCAGCATCTCTTCTCCATGAAGACAGCATAGTGTTCTCAGAAAGGTGAGCTCTTGGTTTTATTCCGCCTCTAATTCAAGTCCCATCGACGTCAACAATTAAAAGCCAGTAAGACCAAAGACTTTTGGGTGATGCTCGCTTTGCTGCGTATCTACACAAGGCTATGAAAGTATAGGCGTGCATTTAAGAGGATGTACCTTGCCAAACTATACTCACACTCAAGGTTCTGCCCAGTTATACAGAAATATGTTCAGATAAATCCAAGTGTGTGGGATTATTTCCAAGTATATATAGGCAGTAGGTGTATTTCAGCATATTTTGTGTAGAGCTTCTGATTATTTCTCATCTCCTTTGCATTCTTACAGGTTTTGAAATACTTCCAGCTTGCTATGGAAGGTCTTATTTCCTAGAATTTCTGTACAGAATCCTAGTGTCCTTCAAACTGTCCTTTATTTGCTTTAGCATTTAAATGAGCATGATTTTCTTTTCCTCTCCCCATTGCCTCGAGCTCTCTTAAAGAAAGCAGAAATAAGCTCACATGACAGCCACAAGAAACAACATTCCTGCAACTTGAGCAAACACCAACATTTTTATTATGGCTCTTTTGGAGGTTAAGTCGGATACTATAATTTTACGGGTTTTAATAGCGATCATTAAATACAACTACACAGCCAGTCTCAAAGAGACAACTCAGAGTAAGGTTTAGTCATAGAACACAAGGTTGCGCTAACTCTCTGGTGTGTCCATACACCCCAGCTTTTGTGCTCAGGTCTTTGTTTCTTTGCTGGGAACAGCAAAGGCAAGAAAGAGGAGAAAGAATCTTGAGCTGCCTCAGGATTAAAAACTGTGTGCTTGCCTTGGCTCCCTATTTCCTTTCATTCACATCTCCATCAAGTATCACCCAGTATTTCCCCCTCCATTTTCTTTCCGTAGTTCCTTTCCTCCCATCATAATTCTCGCTTTCAGCTAGCCAACAGAAGCTTGCGCAAAAATCCAGTAAAGGTAGGTACATACAATTAAAACACAACCGAAGACATGTTTGGTGATAGGCAATTCGAGAAACCAGATGTCAACCTTTCATTCGGAAGATGGAATTCAAACAGCTCAAGGTATTGCACAGACCTTGCTACTCCAGCTTCCTCCTCTTGACTCTTAAGAGCCAATACTCTCACGCAATAACCTGGAACGTGCCTGCTACTTACAAGCAAGGAAGATTCGGAAATTAATAAAGACCAGCTTGATCTGATGCACTCTGGGCACCTCCAGGAAGGAGAACATGCTGATGCAGGTGTTTTCAGTTTCAGAGCCGTCTAAAAAATTTTAAGTGGCAAAAACAATATTCTGCCAAGACACATAACTTCAGAAGAACTGTGGGAGGGGGCAGACAACAAGAACTTGGCAGCAATGCGGTGCCTCTGCCCTCCACTTCAGAGCATAACCACAGAAGTTCATACTACCTTTACGTAAGATTTACATCTGCTGCTGACTGCAACATAAAAAAAACCCGAAACCCTTAAAATTCTGATAAAGCTAGTGACATACTGTCAAGGAGCTTCCTAACTGCCCTGGAGATGATGACATTTCATGGCCCACTTACCCCCCTTACAGATAAGCAATACTTGTTTTTCAGTCCAACTGGTCCTACTGCAACTAAGAAATAAATACGGAAAATATGAAGGTCAGCAGTTGGAAGATGAATATAACAGACTAAATATTCAGAGCTGCACACTGACAGGGTATGCAAACAGTGTTACAGATACAACCCCTAATTTGAAACTCAGCAGTTTCCTGGGCAGCTCTAGGGGGCATTTACCATCTAACTACCAAAAATAAACAAGCTACAATAAATTATAGGAGCAAGACTGGAAAAAATAAGCTGGTGTACTAGGGGGTGCTTCTACGGCACTGTACCCGATTCAGATGAAACACGTTCTTGGTTCAAGCCATTAATATGCTTTTTATAAGCCTTTCTCATATTCCCCAGCTGAAGGCCCTCTGTTTTAGGAGCATTAATCCAGGCTACATTATCCACAACTCCAACAAAATGCAAGTCCATTTAGTTCTCTCACATGAGATTACCCTCCAGGAATTTCCACTGCTGCATAGCTGGGTTATTAAGAGAGGGGTTTATCCTGTACGCAATGGCCAATCGCTTTCCACAACTTAATGTCTGCTTTGAAGGAAACACGAGTTCTTTTGTCAGAAAGCCATGCCTTCAAGATCTTAATACTCACTTAAAAGAGTATTCCAGGGCATCCAAATTTCCAAGAAAAGCCTGTAGCTTTCCCACCTAACATTATGCCAGAAAACTACTTCAGGGGGAAGCATTCCTAGGCAAACAAGGATTTTTCCAACTAACATATAGGAACAATGCCGGGTTGAGTTAGACAGAGTTCAGAAGAGGGTTAACACGATCCAGCCATTTCCCAGATTTAATTCTGGGGAAGTCAGCCATCTAAAATGAACATGAATTACAGATTTATTATGAGTCTTGGAATTTGTTCAGATAAACAATACTTGGCATGCTTAGCCCCAGGTACTACCCTGATCCCATATTAGTTACAACTGACTAATTCTTTGGTACCACACTGTCACGTAGCACCTTTTAAAGTTACTTCTAAAGTTTTATAGTTACAGTAATACTATTTGCTACTTTCTATTCTTTAGCATGCATAATTTAAGTGTATTAGATTTTCAATGAAGTTGACAGCAACCGTGCAAACACTCCTTCCTTAGCCTTTCTTTTTTTTTCTTCCTTTCTTAATACTCTAAAATTTGGGAGGGTTAAATCATTTTATAGCAATGTGTGCCAGGTCAGTCCTTTTGGAAACTCATGTCAGCGCTGCCTGTAATTTAAGTAATACAAAAACCTGACATCATCGTTCACGTTTCACAATCTGTCTCGTTTCATTATGCTACTGCTTCCACTTATAATTTAAGGTTATTATTTCCTTTTAATTAACTCCACTTAAAAAATTGAGCAGTGTCTCTTCAGCCACAAGTTACTTCATAATTTTCTATTATCCAGCTTCGTAATTAATATAACCGAGGCGATGCTGTAGTAACAGCGACACTGTTGTAGCAGCTGTGGTCTAAAGAAAGAGAATCAACAAGGCTTGTAGGAAAGGGCAACGGATGCTCTTTCAACCACACCAACTCTTCTTCAAGGGCTACGTCCAAAAGCTTGACCGTATTCTCTCAAGGGTATTAACAAAAGACACACTCTCTTTGCATCTTGCAATTATTGTATGTCCCTCTGTGTACACTATGACAGTAACCAGCCAGGGTGTAAAGAGCTGAAACAAGGCCATTTAACACTTACAACAGCAAATTAAAGCTGGAGACAGAAGTGGGGGCCATCTGTTAAAAATGATTGCCGAGCCAGTAGGGCAGAGGGGAAGACACTTCCTGGACCCCATCCAAAACAGGCAAGGAACAGCCTATAAAATCCTGAAGTATCAAGGCTGAAAACTAATTTCTGCCTGGTTTAGGAGGAGGGGGGGAATATTTTGAAATCAAGTTCCTAAGACACAACTCAAATGTAAAAGGCCACGGCAAGGAAGGCTGAAGTCTGCTCTTCAGCGCAGTCCTTGCTGGGAAAAGGCTTGGAACGGCAAATCAAAAACTGCCTACTTTTGCTCCATTTCTATTTTTAGCATTACCAGCACTTTGCATATGTGGGGGTGGGGAGATGAAAAGACTGTCAGAGCAGAACCAACTTCTGCTACTGCCTCCTTTGCTATGGAAAACTAACAAAACGCCCTATGATAAGTTACACAGGCCAAGAAGGGTCATAGCACACTTGCCCAATTTGCCTAAAAATATAAACTTCTCCAACACAACACTCTCTACCGCTGTCGTCTTCCTGAATTTAGGCTGCCCTCCCCCACCACAAAAGGTTAGAACATCTGTTTATAACGGATTAGGAAACAAGAATCCTATTAGAGAATAGCAAATACCCTTGAGAAAATAAAGACCATTTTAACATAAAGCCAATATTTAAATCTTTAGCGCCTACAATATCTTTTAAGTCTTCCAAACATCTAAATAAATCCTGACGTGCAAAGGCAGGGAATGACTCCCAAGAGCTACTCAAGATCCTCCAGCCAGGGCCAGCAAACATGAGCAAAGTGCCCAGTCCTGCACGTGCTGGGGCGGTTCTCTAGTCGCCCATCTCCACAGCTCAAACAGCCCACAGGGCTTGCGGCTGAAGGAGTTATCTGAGGATATACCACGGCAGGAAAATCCCATGGGTAACCGAGCGGGCACCACTGGCCCCGGACAAGTCACTCTACCCGTGGCCTCGGCAGCACCCGTTACTCCACAGGATCCAAGGGACTCGTGTGGCACCTCACGGCATCCAGGTGAAGGTGTTCCTCCGTCTTCACGGATCCTTCACCGAAGCGCACCACAACCCCTTGAAACAAAGGCACGTCTCCTACGCATGAGTGCAGCGCACTCTGAATAATCTGTCCCTAAAATAGCATCATTATAAGACAAGACAATGTTTTCATTTCAGGACTTTTTGGACTCGGCATAAATACACCGCACAGAATCACGGAATTCATTTTAAGACTCCCCTACGGCTGTTTGCTTAATCAGTACATTCAGTGAAGAAGTCATTAGCAATATATTTGCCTGAGAAAATACTGAGCAGACTTTGATAATAATTTTGGTTGCATTTATACTCTGATAACCAGGAAAAATTCAGGGACATAAATGACCGATGTCTTTCTTAACCAGAGGGTAGTTTGCTGCACAGATTACATAACTTCAGACATCCTATAGACTTAGCAATAAACATTTTCTTCAAATATTATCCCTTAGCTCAAATGGACACTTAGAATTTGACGGTGTTAATAAACCAAATATTGAGACTACTAATTTTTGACACAGACACACACACGGCTCTACTCTCCCCACGCTGATTTGCCCCCCACTCCCAATATACACACGACACCATCTTGCCTCTCGTTACAGAGGAGCAAAACAGAAGAGAGAATCCTATTTCACACCGCAAGTTCATCAGCACAGCAGTAACAAAACGGATGAGGAGTTGGGTCCTCGACGAGAACTTCACCAACTTCCATACAAAGCTTTGGGATGAGTGCTTAGACAATATTTTTGCATAGCATTTCCAGTAATAAATCCAAAGTATTTAGCACAATTCACAGCTTGATTAATTGCAGTTCTCAACTCGATTACAAGTCCTCAGTGTAAGGTACCAAGTACTCCCACAAGTCCTTGTACCTGTAAGTTTTGACTGCGATGGTATACCGTCAACACAGACATATATTCAAGATTAATGACCACTCTTGACTTCAAGCACCAATTCAAAAAACCCCAGTTTGACCCTTTTTTTGCATAGATAGAACCCAAATATCTATTCTATAGGGCACACATACCATACTGATACACCCCATATACTACAGTATGCAAGGAATAGTCCAATGTGCACATTAAAATACCCATGGCACACAAGAACCCATTTCCAGATGTCTTCTTTGAAACAACGATTAGCTATCTGGTCACTGATAAGGTCTTCCTGATTTTTCCACTCTATAAAGGTGGAACCAGCTCCCAGGCAGTCACATTTCAATTTCTGTTTACATTAGAGTAATCTTTGTGCTGTATGTTGAACCAAAAGCAAACTCCAGAATATACTTCGTCGTGACCTACAGAGCGTGGAGCTCACGGCTCTTCTCATGTTACAGCAAAATTCATATCGATAAATGGACCTAAACTACCATTTGGTAGCTGAAGATGCCTATTCTTGTAGCTGTAATAGCACAGGAACTTAAGAAAATCCAACCCCAAAATATAAATTAACCAGATAATTTCTTCTTTGAAAACAAAACGTAAAAAAAAAAAAAAAAAAAGTCTATTTCCTGAGGTCCAAACAGAAACTATCAAAACTAAATGGAGTCACTTTACAGGATCTTTTTCTCCCAAGTAAAAGACAGGTTCTGATGCTAAACCAAATCCTCAGCTGCTGTTACTCCCCCTCCATACGCATTTTCTACACATTTATTTCTTTGTTGCTTTTCTTGAAGAACATCATCAACAACCTGAGAGTTGATCTAACGCTACAGTGTCTGTAGACACTTAAATGGGAAAAACAAAATACTGTTTGAAACAGCTGTTTCACAGATGAAAGAACATTAGAAAAGCACTTCAAAAGCTTGCACACCTCTCCTCTACAAGAAACAAATACCTTGGCGTCTGGAAGGAAGATTCGGGGCAGAACGCTAACCCACATTTATGAGAACTACAGGTCATTGCCTCCAGCAGAGGAAATGAAGAGTCCTTGCAATCAGCAAGTCTGGAAGGGTTAACGTGATCACCTTCTGAACGCCTGATTGAAGTGGTAGATAATGGACACGCTCCTGGAGCTATACAGACAGTTAGTTAGAGCAACCAAAATCCAATTAATTACAGGACTGAGGTAAAAGACTGGGAAATACTCTTTAGGCACATCTCTAAAATTAGAAGGAAGCCTCAAGAACTTGGGTTCAGCATTCAGAGAAGAAGTCCTATTCCTATACTTGTTACTTAAAAGCTTGCTTTTTTTTTTTCCAACCAACGCAGACTATATTTGAACCCTCAGCTTAAAAGTGAAAAGCTTTACATCTCATTACTAACACCCTGACACAGTCATTCCCCCACAGCATCCATCAGTATTGTTCAAAAAGACATCAGAAGAGATTAGGCCCCTTACATTTTGCGATCACAGCTGCCACTAGATTAGACAGCAAGCAAGATTTCATTTCTCTCACCCTTTGCTGCTGCATTCTACCAGCAGCTACGGTGAGCATTTAAAACCTCAATAAAAACATGTTACTTTAAAGCACAGAAGGAAATAAAAGAAGTAACCTAATCTGAAAGGTCACAGAAGACTATTTAAAACAAGGCACAACACAATCATACCAGCCAAAATTCCCACACGTACAAATAATTATTCAGCTAATCAAATTTTTTTCTTTTTTTAGTTCTCTTCTGGTCAAGTGCGCCAAGATAAATGTGGACACGGACACAAGGCTCACAAGGCTCAGTACGTTTAGTAACTATTATTAAGAGAAAACCATTCACAGAGGGGTTTTCCATTCAGAGGGGTTTTTTTAAAAGCATTGCAACCCAAAAAATGAGAAGCTGATACCACATATCCAAAGGGGTGACTGAAGGAAACAAGAGCTGAAACTTGAACGCAGAAGTCCTCCTATATTCTAGTATTTCTAAAACATTTATTATCCTCCCCCTTCCATCTACAACTATTACAACTCTATGAAGAGTAGCCCAGGACCTAATGGCTGAAGCAAAACCAACGCCACCCACCTACTAAAAGCATTTCTGTTCTGACAAGGAAATTCATACACACCATACATGTAAGAGTCTAGTTTCTAAAGGCATTCTGTGATCAAAAATGTAAGTATCTTTGATAGAAGGCTATTACAGACTGTAATAAATTCACACAGAAAAAGCTACAGGACTTATAAAATACCTCTCTCCCCCCAAGAAAGAGATATGCTATTTCAACCAGATGACTTCTGTAAAATTTGAAAAATATACTAGTGAGGAATTAAACCCGAGGGAAACTATATTTTGCAGCATTCTTAAATTAACATACCTTTCAGCATAATTAGTTTGGCTGATACTGTGTAGCTGCTCAAATGGCTAATTTGATATGACCATGATCTGGAAAAGTTTCAAGTAAGTGCTATGGTCAGATACAACTTTCAGTTCTACATCAGTCTACAATCCAAGCACACAATAATTCTGTATTTAAAAAAATATCCTTCAAGACTGTGCATGCACACATAGAAGGCAATAATTTCCCACAGCTGCACAAAATAACTACATTTAAGAGAGAATTTTCAATGGGAAATGGGAGCCTTGCACCTTGACTTTGAAAACCAGAGAAATCTGCAAAATTTAAGCTGATGCAATTTCTCACAATTCCCCACACGGCAGAATCCTGACACAACACTATTCTTTTCAGGAGCAAAGGCAACATTTATCTTCACGTCCTATATGTTGGAGGTGTAAATGCATTCAAACAAGGGGAAAATAAGAATGTTTTAGCTGTCTCTGTAGCTAGGCGATACATTCTATTTGAAGTATTATCCAAAACGAATTACTTCTCCGATCACCTGCATGGCTGAAATGTGCACACGCAGATGTTAAAATGTAATGAAAGACCTGCGAAAGCATACTTGGAGAGGGGGCAAACTCAGCAGTTAAAAAGTGGCACGTAACTTTTTAAAATCGTATTTCAGAAGCCTCGGAAGCCCCACAGCTGATACAGTCGCCACAGCCAACTAGTAAATTCACCGGTAACTTAGTATCTCGAAGTTTTTCGGCGGCGAGGCGTGCATTTCGCTTCAGCCTGCGGACTATCGCTCCTGAGTAAGCGCATACCAGGCGGTGACATCAGCCCGAAACCGCGCAGTTTCACTGGGGAGCAGCCCAGCTCCCGCAGCGCCGGCGAACGCAGGGGGGGGGCCGCCACGCTGAAGCCCGGGCAGCTGCAAATTAGCTGGAAGCTCCGACTCAAACTAGTCTCAAAGCCAACCTTGTAATTTCACACGAAGGGAAAAGAAAAACAAAACCCAAACCAAACCACCACCAACCTGTTGAGCGTTGCTAACCCCA